>NW_008332085.1:184082-231438 GCF_000622305.1 Nannospalax galili
CCCAAGAAAGGCACTAAGTTGGTCTGGGTGAAAAAGATCAGGAAGCAGTATTGGTTCCCCAGGTGTCTGGGGACCCAAGACTAGGAATGGAGTAGAGAACAGCGGGGGAGATGGAAGGGTGAATATGGCTGGGGAGTCAAGTTGCAGAGGGCTGCAGGATAGACTTACCCCAAGAGGCCTGAGGATAGGAGTGCAGGCTAGGAGAATTAGCCGGTGGTTCAGGTCCAGGGAAGGAGAGAGAGGTGAGGGCAGGGCCTGGTCCAGAAGTGGTGCTCCTGGGGCCCAGGAAAGGCTCTAAGTTGGTCTGGGTGAAAAGGATCAGGAAGCAGTATTGGTTCTCCAGGTGTCTGGTGCCCCAAAACTAAGAATGGCACAGGGCCCAAACTAGGAGTAGAGAACAGCAGGGGAGATGGAAGGGTGAATGTGGCTGGGGGAGTCAAGGCGTGGAGGGCTGCAGTATAGACTTACTCCAAGAGGCCTCATAATGTGTGACATCTGCTTGCCATAAAGAATTAGGTTTGAATCCCTTGGGGTTTACACCTGGTTGTTGCAGAGGTGGCACCTATAGAAAAGCTTGACAAGATTTACAGGTTTGTACAATTTTTTTTAGGTCCTTAATGGGAATCTGAGGGAATCTCTCATGGAGCCCCTGCCAATTCACATGTGTGAGGTCATGGAACCCCTGAGCCTGATTCAAGCCCATTGTCATAATTTGGGTGGATGCCATTTTGTCTGCCTCAGCATTGTCCTGGGATAGAAGCCCAGGCAATCCTTGATGTCCCCTAAGGTGTTGTAGGAAGATAGGGGCTTTTTTTTTCCTTTAAGCAGCATGTGAATCTGAATCATCAAGGGGGTGATAGGACTCCCATCCAGTCAGATGTGAGAACCTAGTAGTCCTGGAAGAAGGTTAATTATGTATAGGCTGTCAGAAAACAAATTTATGGGTTTACTTACCTTTGTCAAGGCCAGAGTAACAGCTATAAGCTCCTTGAACTGAGCTGACCCATCACAGGTATGAATATATTATTTTGATGTTTTATCTGTTTCTGGGTATATTATTATTGCAGCTCCAAACCTGCCCCCATTGGTGAAAACGTTATGGGCTTTCATTAACGGCTCCTTAACAAAGAGCCAGGAGGTGTCCCAGGAGAGGGCACCAAAGGAGGTTACCCATTTATGAGGGCCATAATGACAGTCCAAATTTCCCAGGAACCCATCCAAGGCTATGGCCACTTGATTGTTATTTCTGCAGAGCCATTCAAAATCTTTAAGCCAATAAGGGATAACAATTTTAAGAGGGCCGATGCCATAATGTCTTAGGGCCACATTACGCCCCTTTTCAATCAAGTCAGCTAACTGATCCATGGGTGTATAAACCCGTGGCACACCTCCTAGAGAGGCATGTACCCATTGAAGGGGTTTTCCATCCTGCGTAAGGACAAATGCCATCAAAATCTCGCCAGGGAGTACCCACAACTCAAGATCTTTACTAGGTGTGTACTGGACAAGGTGGGCTTGGTCCAGGGCATCCTGGACTTCATGTAAGACATGCAGGTGTGGAGGAGCCAAGTGAATTAGTTTCGAAGGCTGTTTTCCTACTAGCAATTGAAACAGTGGTTTTAAGGTCTCAGTGGAAATGGGTATCCAGGCTCTCAGCCAATTAATTTCTCCTAATAGTCTCTGCAGCTCCATCAGGGTAATGGTTGGCTTGACAGCCAATTGTGGTTTTAAAGGACTGACTGCCTCCAAAGAAAGTACGGTTCCCAGGATTTAAAAGGGAGCAACAGTTTGTATTTTTTTAGTGGATACGTGGAGCCCACCTGTCTGTAGACATTTTTGGGTAACCCCATATAATTGCCTTAATTGTTGGGGGCCCTGGGCTCCCAGGATGACATCATCCATGTAAATATACAGAATGGTGTGAGGGAGTAAGAAGGCAGGCTCCAAAATGGTCTTTACATAGCTTTGGCAGAATGTTGGGCTATTGGCCATACCTTGGGGTAAAACAGTCCATTTATACCTCTCATCAGGCATTTTAAAGTTGGTGGAAGGTACAGAGAAAGAAAACTTTTCACAATCCTGGGGTTGTAGAGGGATAGAGAAAAACCAATCTTTAATGCCTATAACTATAAGAAACAAATCTGAGGAAATAGCAGGGATCCAAGGCAGCCCCCTTAGGGGTGTACCCACTAGGGTCATCCTAGTATTGATTTTATGTAAATCTTTTAGCATTTTTCATTTGCTGGTGGCCTTCTTAATAACAAAATCGGGTGTGTTACACGGACTTACAGAAGGCCGAATATGGCCCACTTGTAATTGTTTCTGCACAATTTTTTTCAAAGCCTGTAACTTTTTTTCAGGTAGTGGCCACTTCTCCACCCATACTGGCACCTCCGCGGACCATCGGATGGCCAGAACCTGAGGGGCAGTGACCTTTAGAATTGGGAGTGAACCCGGGGGATCCTATCGGGCTCTCCCTGATAATTATGAAAGTTTGAGAACTCTTGTTTTTTAGTCTCCTTTAATTTTTTTTGGAGTCTGTTGAACTCTTCCTGTTCTAAGAGGTCTTCATAAAATGCCTTATTATCTGTGGTCAACACAGCATCCATTTGGCCTAGAAGGTCCTGGCCAAGCAAATTGGACTGCAACCTGGGTGCCACTAGGGGCTGGATCTTGCCTCTAGATCCATTTGCGTCCCTCCACTCTATCAGCCCCTGCACCTCCTTGGCTCTAGCAAGCCCGCCCACACCCAAAACTTGTGGGCCAGGTTTTAGAGGCCATGTACTAGGTACCTCCTCCTTTGTAAGTATGGTACAATCTGTCCCAGTATCAATGAGACAGTGAAATCTTTTTCCCCTTATGAAGATGCTCATTTTTGGCCTGAGGCTTTCATAGATGGGAACTGTCCAATTGGTCTGAGTTATTCTCGTCTCAGGTCCTCCTTTTGATGATGGGGCTAAAGGCCACCCCAGAACTAGTTTAAAGGCTTTCCAGTTATATCAAACTTAGATCTGCAATCCTTTCTCCAATGATATCCCTTTTTGCAGTGAGGACAGGGATTTTTTGGCCTGACATCTATCTGGTTCCCCTGTTTCAGGGTTTGTCCCTTTTCCTCAGGGCAGTCTTGCTTAAAGTGCCCTCTTTTCTCACAGTTAAAACATTTTCCCCCTCCACCTTCTTTCACCTGCATCATCTGGGTGGCTGCAGGGCCTGCGTCATGGCTTCCACCAATGAAGCAGTTTGCACCTGTAGCACGTTAGTCAGTGTGTGAATCTCATGAGACCGGGTTCCTACATCCTGGGAGGCCACAATCCACTGACTCATGGAGTTATTTTTAAGCCCAGAGCAAGCCGCCCGGTGATCCTGATTCATGCTGTCCCACACCATAACCCTTACAAATTCGTCCCGCAAAGGCCCAGGAAGCAATTTCTGTATTAAACTGTTCTGCACCCTATCTATGAATCCAGGAAGTGGCTCGGAGGGCTTTTGTCTCATTTCTGTTATAGGGTCCTCCATCGGGCCCTCATTAAGCTTCCTCCATGCTGACAAGCTTGCAGCCTTTACTTGCTCTCTGTATAAGGGAGGGAGGGCTGCTTGCTGCTCCCCAGTTGAATGGCCATCAGAGGTGCTGGGCAGCTGCCCATATCTAAAAGGGATCAGGGAATTGGCTGTTTGGTTTTGCTCTGCTGTAACCAAGCACTTCTCTTTAAACAGTGCCTGCCATCTAACAAAAAGTGGTCCTGAAAGAACTGCTCTGGTCAAGTCATACCAGTCTCTGGGCATGGAGGGCTGGTGAGCCAAGCCCTCCAATAGAGTATTGACCCTAGGGCCGTCCTGCGCCACAGCCGTCCTCAATTCCTTGAGATCCTTGGCCTCCCAGGGTACCAATCCCTTGGTCTCCCTGGTCCTGGGACCAGGTTAACAAGGAAGGCTTGGCACGGAGATCGGGAGGGCTGTGGGGCCTTGACCAGACATGCTTCTGTCATACATCGGCCATTGTGGCACTGTAGGCACTGGAGGGGGCCCCGCATGAACAGCATGTTCCCCTGGCTGGAGGCTGGCAGGGCCTCACTGGAGGGTTTGATAATTATCCTGTTGGCAATGGGGGACTGGCTCAGGGCCTTTAGCCTCTCCGACCTCCCTTTGAGGGGTCTGCTTCCCTCACTCGGCCTCTTTCGCCTCTAGGGACAGTTGAGCCTTGAGGTCGGCTGCCATAGCTTCAACTTGATTCTTTCATGCCCCAGCCTTGCTCCTTTCCTCATCAAACTGGGCCCAGCCTTCCTGATTTTTGGTCTCCTCCTCTTCCTCACAGAGAGGGAGAGCACCTCCATCCCTAGCCTCCCCCTTCTGAGTGGGAATGGGTCCCCCAAAGCACCCTTTAAGGGTCAATATAGTGGGATAGAATCCCAAAGGGGGTTCAATCCCAAAATGCAGCTCCCTTTTCCTGGCCAAGCCCTCAACTCTTTCCCAGGTGTCTGCCGAGAACAGATTGGCTGCACGAACCCATGGGGCCAAAAGAGTCACAGTCTCCCAGACCTGGTTGGCTACAGAGTCTGAAACGTCTAGCCCTCGGCTCTTAAGCATATAATGCAATGCCTTCAGGGCTGGCTCATGCTTCTTAGAAGTTGCGTTACCCATACTAAGGGTCTCACTCACCCCGAAAGACCTATTGGCCTCAGCCGGTATCTCTTTTGTCTTCCTCACATGGGGCACCAGTTGCAGGGGTTCTTCCCCGCATGCAGCACGATGGGGGCTGAGGAGGGGGAGTGCACTGCCTCCCCAACCCTCTGTTCCCGAGGAACCACCAAGGAGGCAGGGAGTCTTGTCCAGCAGGAGCTCATTTATTAAGCTTTAGGCAAGTGTTTATATACATTTGTGAGCACTGAGTGTTCCTCCCTATACTCCACCCTGGGGTTTGATTGGTCATGACCACAGGACTTAATTAGGATTTTAGGTTTTAATTTCCCAGAACTGTCATGTTCCTATCTCTCCAGGGCTAGGTTTCTGTTCCCCAGAACTGTTAGGTTTCCATTTCTTATCACCATGCCCATATGGTCTTTACTTCTCCTGACTGTTGAGCTGTTTTCTATCACCAAGTCCCCACATTGCTCTAGCAAGAGTTTCGAGCACTATTTTGAAAAGGAGTGGAGATAGCAGACATCCTTGTCTGGTTCTTGATTTTAATGGGAATGCTTCTAGTGTCTCTCCATTTAGAATGACGTTGGCTGTGGGTTTGTTGTATATAGCTTTAATTATGTTGAGGTAGGTTCCCTCCAGTCCAATTCCCTCTAGGACTTTGAACATAAATGCATGTTGAATTTTGTCAAAGGCCTTCTTTGCATCTATTGAGATGACCATATGGTTCTTGTCTTTGAGTCCATTTATATGATTTATGACGTTTATTGACTTACATATATTGAAGCATCCCTGCATCTCTGCAATAAAGTCTGCTTGATCATGGTGAATGATCTTTTTGATGTACCTCTGTATGTGGTTTGCAAGTATTTTGTTGAGAATTTTTGCATATATTTTCATTAAGGATATGGGTCTGTAGTTTTCTTTTTTGGTTGTGTCTTTACCTGGTTTGGGTATTAGAGTGATGCTGGCTTCATAGAAGGAATTTGGGAGTTTTCCCTCTGTTTCTATAGTTTTGAATAATTTAAGTAATATTGGTTGGAGGTCGTCTTTAACTGTCTGGTAGAATTCTGCTGTAAATCACCTGGGCCTGTCATTTTTTAATTTAGGAGGCTTTGTATTACTGTTTCAATTTCTTTATATGTTATGGGTCTGTTTAAATTCTTGACCTCATCTTGGTTTAACTTTGTAGTTCCCATGATTTTACATATCCACCCATTTCTTTTAGATTTTTCAAATTTAGTAGTGTATAGGTTTTTAAAATATTCCCTTATAATTGTCTGGATCTTTTGGGTGTCTGTTGTGATGTGTCATCTCTGATTTTATTGATTTGGATTTGCTCTTTCTTTCTTTTGGTTAACTGGGGTAAGAATGTCTCTATCTTGTTTAGCTTTTCACAGAACCAGCTCCTAGATTCATTGATTCTTTGTATTGTTTTCTTTGTTTATATTTTATTAATTTCTGCTCTGATTTTTGTTATTTCTTCTGCTGGGTTTGGGTTTCATTTGTTCTTTCCTTTCCAGCATCTTGATTTGCAGTGTTAGGTCATTTATTTGGGCTTGTGTCCCAGGGGCCTGGTTCCTCCAAGGGGCGGGGCCTGCTGCAGAGAATTGACTACTGAGAGTTAGCCATGGAGGGAGGAGCTTCTGGCCACCATCTTGGAATGGAAGCCATGAACTGTGTGGTGAGAGAAAGATGGCCCTGGAGTCTCACTTGTGTGGATGCGAGTGGGGTCATTTTCTAACCTGGGGTGAGACTGCACGCACATGAGGCATGGGTGAAAGCTAGTGGTGACTATGGGCAGGCTGTGGAAGCAAGAATGGAATGGCAGTCTCTGAGCAGTGGCACAGAACTGGGTATTGGGTGTTTGTTACTTTGTAAGTCACTCCCACCCCCAAAGGCATAATCCATAATAAATTCACATAAAGATATGTCATGTGGTTTGTCTGATAGAGCCTGGAGCAAGAGTCCCTGAGAGAACTTGGGCAACAAATTTGGCACAAGTTGGCAGGATTAAGGTGCTGAAAATGACAAACCATGGAAGTTTGGAAAAACCTAGTGAGCTGATGATGAAGCTTATGTGGTTTTTACAATGGGTTATAAAATATGTAACTAAAAAGGGGTCTGCCATGCAGAAGCATGGGCCACAGGTTTGTTGTAAATGTGGGGGTATGTGAAGATGTGTTAAATGTTGTCCAGGGGCTAGAAAATCTTTTACTGGCTCTGGACACAAAGGAGCACCCAGAGAGGGGGTGTGGCCACTTTGAATA
This sequence comes from Nannospalax galili, assembly GCF_000622305.1. NCBI lineage: Eukaryota > Metazoa > Chordata > Mammalia > Rodentia > Spalacidae > Nannospalax > Nannospalax galili. The sequence continues at coordinate 190,988 of NW_008332085.1, forward strand.
ATAAAAGATGTGCCTCAGGCAGGGAAAGCTGAAAAGACTAGGGAGATCCTGGCAGATCTGGTTGTAGAGCTTGAGTGAGAAAAAAAGCAGGGCACTTTAACTTATGTAAGGTCGATGGACTCAGAGGAAAAGACAGATAATAGTAAAATAGAAGATGATCTAAAAATAAAAGTAGGTAAAGCTGCCCCTCAGATTCAGTTGTTACAAAAGGAAAAAAAATGCTAACAGTGCTGTAGCCAGGAAATACTCCACACTGGAACAGTTAAAACTAGGAAAAATTTACAAGCAAGCAATTAGAGAGTCCCTAGCCAAGTGGTTTGTGAGAGTATGGGACTTGGGAGCAAATGACGTCAGTCTAAGTCCTTCAGAAGCTTCACAGCTGAGTTTTATAACCACCCATTCATCCTTGTGATATAGGCTGTTCAACCTAGGCCAATGCAGGCTGGAGATGGCTGGTTGAAGGCATTAAAGATACATGATTGTCACATGATTAGCAGGGGCTAGAGGACTGTAAAGGAGGGGCAGGCATTACTGAGAGAACTAGGTATGAGAAAAGCAATATATGATGTCCAGTTCACTGGGCCAGATAAGACTGTGTTCACCAGAGATATGAAGGAAAGCTTAATTCAACTGGGACCTCTACAATGGTATGGGGCTTTAATGGTATTACTAAGCCCTTTAATGGGACAGGATCTTTGTAAAGTGAGAGAGTTTGTGAAGTGAAAGAGGCTTTAGCAGATCTAAATGATTCCAACCAGCATGTAAAACATGTCTGCAGACTAACAGAAAACCCTATAAAAGATATAAAAAAGACCAGACAGAAAAGATGGTCCACTTGGGTTACATGAAGACAAATGTGGCAAGACTTATGTCAAGCCCAAATTCCCAGAGAAAAAAATGATAAAAAACCAAATTTGGTAGTAAGGCCTTTCTGGAAGGTTTTAAAACCAGAAGAACAGTTTTACAAAAGACATTCAAAGGATAAAAACTGTCCCAGAGATGGTTAAGAACCCACAAGGATTAAATAAGATGCATTTCTTTTCTGATATAGGCTATACTAGAGATGGAATCAGTTTTTCCCACCAAGTTCTCCCCCAGCAACCAGGTGTGGTCAATGGGGAGATGGCAGATATGGCTACAGTCAGGAGGCAGACCCAGGGCTTGCCTGACTTAGGGAACTAACAAATACAGTGGGGACAGGAGAAACTGCTTGCCTCCTTAGACCAGTGCAGGGTCAGGCAACTGTAGCCAACACCTATAAGTATATCAAGAATAAAAGAATACAAAGAGACTTCATGTAAAAATCCCCCAAGTGTGAAATGACTCCAAAGGGATAACTAAAGAGGTAAAGAGGTTTGCAAATTATTGCCTCATACCCATGCTACGGTACCTAACAAGGATCTATGGAGAAAACATTTAATACGAATGGACAAAACCTTTCCATGCTGTGTGAGACCTTGTCTATGATTGATTTAATATATGTTAGCCTTCCTTCGAGTGTTTTACAGACAAAACCTTTCCATGCTGTGTGAGACCTTGTCTATGATTGATTTAGTATATAATGTTAACCTTCCTTTGAGTGTTTTACAGATGTGAAACCCATTTGAAAGAGACCTGAAGAAGCAAAGCAAGCTATACCTGGTAAGATTCTTGGGAGTTTTATGGTTAAGATGAAGACAGAGACTCCCAAACTATACAACTGTTGAGAAAAATCTACAGTACCATTTGAAACCCATTTGAAAGAGACCTGAAGAAGCAAAGCAAGCTATACCTGGTAAGATTCTTGGGAGTTTTATGGTTAAGATGAAGACAGAGACTCCCAAACTATACAACTGTTGAGAAAAATCTACAGTACCAGGGGCGGGTTGCCCCCCTTTGAGCTGTTGGTCAGAGAGAGATCCTAGAGGTCCTCAAATTCACCAAGGCTATTGCCACTAATATTGGTTGTACACCAAAAAGGTCAGTAAGGCCATGTTGCTGAAGACACTGCATGATGTGAGCATAGGAGGCAAAAAAGAAATAGATCTGAGACTAAGCCAAAAAACTCTATGCCACTGGATGGATGACATTCATAGTGCCAGAAGGCGTTATGCAGATGGCTGGGGATGAAAGGATCCCCTACGATTCTACTCAACAATGGACCCCTCATGCTGAACACTATGGACATGCCAAGCAATGCCTGCAAATGCAATAATGACTTGACCAACATATGTACAACTGACATATTTCTAATTGGATAAGGCCCTGTCCTAGGGGTGGAACACACATCTGGTGCTGTAGACCAGGCCAACACCCTGTGTCGAGAAAGGTTACAGGCCCTAGTGGGGAAGTGTGGGGTCACTCCCTCTCCTCGTGGGTCATTGGCCACCGCTCCATGAGGACAAAGGGAGCAGAAGCGATGAAAGGGGTCAGGATGGCCAGTGAGCACTGATGGAAGAAAGCCCTTCCGGGGAGGCAGGTTCAATGATGCAAAGAGCTCCAGACTCAAACAGCTCTAGATTCAGTGAAACAGCTCCATTTATTTAGTGGGATGTTAGGGAAAATATAGTGTGGAGGCAGTAGCCAATGTTTCAGCTGATAGGTGCTCATAGTATGCTTTATTTACATGTGGCAGTAGGCTCCTATCATCTGACTACCAGGCAATGCCTAATTATCATATAGAAAAAACCTGGGGGTAGTTTTTACTCCAGGTAACTATGCCAAAGGTCATGTTTTAAATGAGGCCAAGCATCCGTGCTTGGCAGCACTTTCCAGGTAAGTCAGGCAGAAAGTCCCTGCTGAGAAAGGAGCCAACCTTAACAGCAGGGTTCCCCAACAGGTTTTTCATACTATTACTATTGCTGTGTTTTTGGCATGTGTATTTCTTTTGTTTGTGATTTTGTTGTGAGACTCAAGCCTTCCTTTGTTCAGTTGACATCTGATTCAGTTTTATACTTGATATGACTTGGTTAGTTTAACTCTTAGGTCTAGGCTTCTGGTTCTCTCTTTTGATTTTATATTGGAAGAATCAGATGGCTCTAGTTCAGCTACTCAGTAGGTCCTGCTGAGGCCCAAGTCAGGTGAGAATCAGATGCTCTCAGATTTTCTCCTCATGTCTGGACCCCTCTAGTCAGCAGGCACAGCACTATTCAGGAAGTTTGTCAGGTGGAATGTGGATTTAGGCATTCTCAGGCAATCTGTAAATATTTGAGCCCCTATTAAAAGGCACAGAAGCCTAGCCCTGAAGCAGTGGGAGGGGCTCTAGGTGGTCCTAATGTAGGGAGATGGACACAGTGAAATTTGGAAAGCTCACCAAACCTTGAGGCTGGATTCAGGCACTTTCAGGCAGTCTAGAAAGTTCTGGGCCCTTACTAAATGGCAGAGAAACCTAGCCTTGCTGTGGTGGGAGGGGATGGACATGATCCCAATGTAGGGCGATGGGCATGGCGATTTGGAGAGCTCATCATCAGGAGGAGCTGAGTGTAGTTCAGAGTTCTGGGGTGCTAAGAGCAAAAGTGGGCCTGTGACCAAGGGTAGAAGGAGAACAGGATGTGGAGTTGGGGATATTGGAGTTACTCAGGGTGTGTGTGGGGGGTCAAGGTGCATATTTACCAGGGAAGAAGACCTTTCTATGGAATCTCCAGGAATTCTTTTATTTCTTTCTTAATTTCTCCTTTGACTTGTTTAGGAGTGTGTTGCTTAATCACCATGAGTTCGTATAGTGACTAGGGCTTTGTCTAGTGTTGATTTTGAGCATTATTGCTTTGTGGTCCAATAGAATACATGAAATTATTTCAATTTCTTTGCCATTGTTTAGATTTATTTTGTGGTCCAGGATGTGGTCAGTTTTTGAAAAAGTTCCATGGGGTTCTGAGTAGAAATGTTTAGGAGTGTGTTGCTTAATCACCATGAGTTCGTATAGTGACTAGGGCTTTGTCTAGTGTTGATTTTGAGCATTATTGCTTTGTGGTCCAATAGAATACATGAAATTATTTCAATTTCTTTGCCATTGTTTAGATTTATTTTGTGGTCCAGGATGTGGTCAGTTTTTGAAAAAGTTCCATGGGGTTCTGAGTAGAAAGTTTATTCTTTGGCGCTTTGGTGGAATATTTGAAAGTTGTCTGTTAGGTCTATTTGATGTATGGTATCATTTAATTCAGATGTCTCTCTGTTTATTCTTTGTCCAGTTGATCTGTCTAATGGAGACGGTGGGGTATTGAAGTCCCCTACTATTGAGTTGTGGTTAATCTGTGTCTTAAAGTCCTGTAGTGTTGTTTTTATGAATTTGGGTGCACAAGAGTTTGGTACACATATGTTAAGGATTGTAATATCTTCTTGGTTAATTATTCCTTTGATCAGAATAAAATGACCCTCTATCTCTTCTGATTAGTTTTACTTTGAAGTGTATTTTGTCAGATAATAGAAGTGCAACCCCTCATGCCATTTGCTTGGAATATTCTTTTCCATCCTTTTACCTTAAGGTAGTGCCTGTCCTTGAAGGTGAGATGGATTTCTTGCAGACAGCAAAGAGATGGATTTTGTGTCTTAATCCATTCACTGAGCCTGTGTCTTTTGTCTGAGGAAGTCAGTCCATTGATATTTAAGGTTATTATTGAAAGATATGTATCGGTTGCCGTCATTTTGATTGCTGTTTGTGTTCTCTGTCTAATTTTGTGGTTCCTTGATTATACCTTTATTTATTTTCTTTCATTGCCCTTGAGGTATGGTTGTTTCTCTGCTCTCTGTATTGCTTCAAGTATTCTTTGAAGGGCTGGTTTTGTGGACATGTATTCTTTCAGGCTATTCATGTCATGGAAGATTTTTCTTTCCACCTCAAGTATAATAGGCATTTTTGCTAGGCAAAGTATTCTGGGATGGCATCTGTTGTCTTGTAGAACTAGAAATACCTTGGTCCAGCCTCTTCTGGCTGTCATGGTTTGAATTGATAAGACAGCTGTAATTCTGATGGGTTTTCCTTTGTATGTGACTTGTTGTTTTTCTTTTGCTGCTTTCAGTATTCTCTCTTTGTTCTGTACATTTAGTGTTTTTACTATGATATGTCATGGGGAGTTTCTTTTCTGATCCTATTTGGTGTTCTATGTGCTTCCTGTATTTGTATGGGGATGTCTTTCCTTAATTTTGGGAAATTTTCTTCTACAATCCTGTTTAAGTTCTGGTCAATACCATTAACCTGAAGTTCTTCTCCTTCCTCTATTCCTATGATATGTAGATTTGGTCTTTTCTTGGTATTCCACATGTCTTGCATACTCCATTCCTGTGTTTTTTATAATTTTCCATAATCTTTGCTTGATTGGTTCAAATTTTCAAATTTACCATCTGGTGCTGATATTCTATTTTCCATTTCATTCATTCTAGAGGTGAGGCTTTCCCCTGTTGTTTCAAGTTGGCTTATTTTTGCACTTCCTTCTTCATTTCTGCCTGAGTTTTTTCAATGATTCTATCACTTTTGTGAATTCATTCAAAAGTTTATCTTGATCTTCTTTTAGTTCTTTGATTTGTTTGTTCATGTATTCTTTAAATTCGTTGAATTCCTTGATCATGTTTATGAATGTTCTTTTAAATTCAGCGTCCTGGGTTATCCCTAGGGGGTTCTGCTTGTAGAACTCTTCTACAGGACTGGTGGTGTTTGGTTGAGAAATAGTGTTTTGGCTTCCCATCCTATTATTCTTTTTGATAGGTAGAGAATGGGCGGGAGCGAGCGGCGCAGATGGAGAGCATGAGCGGTTGGATGAAGCACGGAGGCTCAGATGGAATCCTCACAGATTTATTTCGCTCGGGGCACCTTTCCCTCGGGAAGGGAAAGATGTCCACGAAGGGAAAGAATGTAAGGGAAGAGAAGGGAAGGGAAGGGGGAAAGGGAAAGGGGAAAGGGGAAGGGGAAAGGGGGAAGGGGGAAGGGGGAAGGGAAGGGAGTCAGGGAAAGATGTCCAGGAAAGAAGAAGATGTCCACGGGTTGTGAGCTGGGGCTTTACATATGAGGGCTTTAGGGTGTGGAATCAGGGAGGGGGAAGCAGGTAGGATTAGGGTGTGGAAGTGTCTTCTTTTCCTCTTAAGATAAGAGGAACTCTGCTTATCTTTGGAGGTCAGAGGAAAGGCAGGCTGCTTCTCAGCAGAGTTTGTAGGTCCCTGTTGGGGAGGGGGAGGGGGCTGCTATTGGAACCCTAACACTTTTGTTGTGATTTTGGCACATGAATTTCTTGTTGTTTATGATTCTGATATGAGAATTAATTTGAAATATGCTTCTGTTTGTATTATCAGGGTGCCTATGTCCTTTCTTTATTGGTTATGTAAAGCTGGTTGGTATAGGTTTCAGGTTCTCTCAGGTTTTATTTTTGAGGAAACTGATGGCTTCAGATCAGCTATTCAGAAGCGTTCACAGAAGCCCAAGTCAGTTTCCAGTCAGGTACACTGAGGTTTCTTTCTAAGTTTGGACCCCTATTAGCAGGAACTCAGGGAAAATTTGGGAAATTCCTTAAGGAGGGGCGATTTTGGGGACTGTCAGTTGGTCAGCCCCTATGCTAGAGGGAGGCCGGAACCCGGCACTCTCTGGTGGCCTGCTGAGATCACAGCCACTATGCTGATGGAGGTCAGAACCCACCCTCTTAGGCTGTCTGCTAGGACCTCAGCCTTAGCCTACCAAAGCAAGATCTGCCCTGGGGCCTTGGGAGGGGCCTCACAAAATCCCAGGGAAGGGGATGGGTATGGCGCAATTAGAGGACGCTCACCACAATGCAGAGCCAAGATCCTGTGCTCTCAGGAAGTCCCCTGCATTCTCAGTCACTATGCCAGAGGGAGGCCGGAACCTGGCACTCTCTGGAGGTGTGCTAAGATCATAGCTGCTACACTTGTGTTATGACCTTATCTTGAAATTCTGTTTCCCCAGAAAGCTCTGTTATCTCAGCTGCATGCTGGCAGAGTTTCCTGCAAATGTCCCTACAAATTGCTCAATAAATGTTTTTTTTTGGTCATTGTTAGTGGTCATTTGGCTGCTTGTTAAATATTAACTGAAGCTCACACAATAAAAAAGAAACAAAAACTTTATAAAACCATTATGTCTCTAAGGGGAAGGTCTAAAATTCAAAACAAAATCTTTAGTTTTCTAAGGTTCTATTTTCTTACAACTATCTTCTAGAAGTCAGTCATTGGTAGTGCATACTTTAATCTCAGGGCTTGGGATGCTGAGGCAAGAAAAATGTGAGTTTGATGCTCATATGGGTCACACACTGAAAACTCTGTCTCCAAAGCAAAACAAAAAGAAACAAACTATTCCAGGAATAAACACCAAATAATAATTATTGAGATTATTTTGTAATTGTTACAAAACTCAGTGTAGTTTTTCATTGTAGAGTTAAAACAGTATTAATCAGAGTAAACATTAATCTTTGTCAAGTTCATTTACACCTTTCAGACATCAGCTTATTGTCTAGAAGTATTTCTACAAGTCTATTTGAAAATCCCAGAGCAGGAATGGCATGGTGGTACATGTTTTTAAGCCCAGAATAGGGAGGCAGAGTGAGACATTGCCTTAAAAAATGTAGGGCATTTTAGTCATTGTTAACAGTCATCTGCATTCTTGTTAAATATTAACATGATGGTGGCATATACATGTAATCACATCCCTGTAGAGACGGAGGCATGATGATCATAAGTTAAAGATCAGCCTTGGCCAGACAGACAATTTCAGAGTAGCCTGGATTATAGGAGACCATGTCTCCAACATACCATCTCCCCCGCAAAATCACAGGGTCTCTCTTAGAGGCCCACAGGTAAATGACTTTCCAAGTTCCCAGAGTGTAGATAATTCCGCCCCCTTGCTTGCTTCTTTCTCTTTCTTACATCCAATTCAACCCTTTCTCATTTATACTACTTCTCTTCGTGTCCCTTTTTGTGTCCTCCCTTCCTCCCCACCCAGTTTCCTCCTTCAAATCTGTTTTCTCATAGTCTTTCTCTTTCTCTCATCTGAGCTTTTTCTCCTTTTAGGACACACGAAGAAGTATAGAGAAGATCGGTCAGTTCCTGGGAAAGAAATTAGAACCAGAAGAGCTGGATTCAGTCCTCAAGCACAGCTCCTTCCAAGCCATGAAAAAAATGTCCAATTTTAAAATAGTCCTTAAAGACAGAACTTTTCATGGTTTTCAGCTTATCAGTTGCTCAGATGAGCAATTTTTCTCACTTGCCCACAGAGGAATCTTTCCATGGTACTGACGTTGGCTTTAGGCACTCAAGAAATTTGATTTGACTAAGGATAGGAGCGTGGAATTGTGATTGTCATGTCTGAGCTGCCTGATTAGTGACTTGGCAAAGAGAAAAGCCTAGGAAAATAATACACACAGAAATAACCCCAGTGGAAAAGAAGGGGAGGCATGGTTCTACGAGAAAGTGTGAGACTCTCTGTCTCTTAGACATCAGTTCTGAGGAAAATCTCTAATATGTGGAATCAAATATGTACACGGTATCATGTCATAGAAATTGATCCATTAAATGCTGCAAATGGTATTGAAAGTGTCAGCATTGCTGTCCCAATAGGTCAAGATGCAGAGCTCATCAGGACTGAGAGGATTATTCTGTAGCTGTAAAATCTAATGACTTTCTCACCCTAATTTGATTGCTTCAGGCTCATGACCCCTCCCTTGGTTGTGGATTATCTTCTGGAGTATGACTAGTCCTCCTAGCTTGTCTGGAGTAGATAGTAAGTATGGTTTCATAGTGTTGCAGTTGTGGGGAAAAGTTTCCAGAAGTATTTCAAGCTTGATTAGGGAATAGTATGTGAGATGAACTCAGAGGCCTCCTGGAGAATCTGATTGTTGCTGCTGACAGATGACCTCAAACTTCTTAGCTCCAGACTATGAGGCTCCTGATTCTCTGCACTAGTACTAATGGTTTTGCCTAAAAGGAGTAGTTATCCCGTTTTGGATTTCCTATTTTGAATTAGAGTTTGGCAGAGAGAAAACATCTTGTGTAAGTAGAAAGGTGTTATGTAATGGCCAAAAGGTTAGAGGTTTGCTGGATAGAGAAGGGCCTTGGAATTTGATGACAAATTTCTCTTTGGCAGAGAAACAATGGAGAAGATGCAGAATTTAGGGTACAATTCCGTGAGAACAACTGTCCTTTCTCCTTTTCCAGAGAGATTCTTCCACCTTACTGGAAGTTTAGTCTCTTCCAGAGTCTCATGGCTTGTCATGTAGAATAGATGGATAGGAATGACAGTAGTTCTAATGTTTTTATGTCAAAATGCTTGATCTGACTGCATAAGTCATTTGTAATTGAATTATAACAGTCATTGTGAGGGGCATAGATTTCCTTTGCTTTGCAGTCTACTTTTATCCTAGGGAATTATTTTCCTCAGAATAGTGTAGCCACAACACAGCTGATAAGCCACAAACCTCACTGGAAATCAGGTCACTGATGAGAGAGACTAACTTTATAACCACCACATTTCACTACTTCAGTGTGTCAGGACACAGGACGTGGAGATGGATACGTGAAGCAAAACTTTTGAAAGACAGAGAAAGGCAAAAAGGGTGATACCGTTCTTCAGAATTTAGATTAAATTTCCATCCTTTACTGAATCTGGAAGATATGAGCAGATCCAAGTTCAAGTTTAAATTTAATTTTGTTAGTTATAGTTTATTCTTTTTAAAAATTCAAAAAAATTTTTACTTATTATTTTTATTTTATGTGTATGAGTGTATTGCCTACATGTAATATAAAAACACCTGTGTCCTGAAATGCCCATGGAGGTCAGAAGAGGTTGTTAGCTGCCATGTGGGTGCTGGGTTTCGAACCCAGGTCTTCTGCAAGAATAACCTGTGTTCTTAACCGCTGAGCCATCTCTCCAGCCCTATAGTTAGTCTATTTTATAAACTAAAGATGTATTAAGCATTGATGAGATTCAGCAAAAAGGAAATCAGTAGACTTCTTTTTACAATCCATTAGTTGTTTTTCTTCTCATTCGGACAAGAGAAAATTACGTTTTAGTTTCTAGAGAGCCACTTTTCTCAACTGAACTGGGAGATGCCTGGACTTGGAAATATTCAGCTGCTGTGATGAATCTAGTTTTAAGCAATTTTCCTTTATCCAATTGTTGTTACTATGACTCCGAATATTTTCATTCTCAAAGGGAGTACCTGGCACAGAACATATATTCTATTTTATTGTTTAATGTTTATTATGGATATATCCAAACAACATATCATTTTATTGACTCAGTTTGAATAATCAGCATGTGGTGGCAACATTTCAGCCTCCAAGTTACAATATGCCAAAGCGTCCTGCAACTCAGAATATCAAACTCCTTCAAGTCATTAGCACTGAAACAGTAACTGTTTTGAATATGAACTTAAGGTCTAATGAACATTATTCAAACTGTGCCAGAGACACATTAGGGCTTCCTTATTTAGAAGCAGCAGCAAATGTGGGCCAGAGTGAGGTTAACCTGAGTTCAGCCATTGGTTAGTCTGATTGAACTTTTGTGAAGATATCATCACAATTAAGATGTTTGCAATCAATTTTTTCCAACAAAATTCAGAAATCTTAGCCTTCAGTACCTCAGAATGAATTTTTCTGGAAACAGAGTGGAGGGCCCATAGTCAATATGACTGGTGTCCTCAGGAACAGAGGGAAGAGGATGTGAAGACAAAAGGAGAAGTTGGCCACTTACAGGCTTAGGAGAGAAACTGGAAAGGCCTGAGCAGCACCCTGATGTCAGCCTTCCAGCTTCCAGAGCTGTGAGAACATTAATTTTTAACACAAAAGGTAGAGCCACCTAGTCTGAGGCACTGTGTTATAGAAGTCTTACAGTGTACACATCAGAGTTTGGGGAAATTATTTTTTGATTGATTGATTTTTATTTTATGTGTTCATGAGTGTTTTGCCTGTGTGTATGTAAGTGCACCCATGTAAGCAATGCCTGTGGATACCATATGAGGGCGCCAGATCCCCTGGCTGTTAGTTGACATGTGGGTGCTGGGATCCAAACCCCTGTCCTCTGTAAGAGCAGCCAGTACTCTTACGTGGTGAGCCATCTCTCCAGTCCCCTGATGAGATTCTTTCTTTAAAAAAATATTTTACTTATTACTTTTTAAATTTTATGTGTATGAGTGTATTGCCTGCATGTGTGTGAGTACTTCCATATCATGAAATGCCAAAGGAAATCAGAAGAGCATTAGATATCCTGAAACCGGAGTTCTAGATGGTTGTTAGCCACTGTGTGGGTGCTGAGAATTGAACCCAGGTCCTCTGCAAGAGCAGTCAGTGCTCTCAACTGCTGAACCATCCCCCCCCCTCTCTTTTTTTTTAAAAGAAATCTTTTAAAAATGTTTTTAATCGATTTTTTTGTGCATTTCATATAACACATCTTAATCAAATTTAGACCCTCTCCCCTCTCAGAAACCCCCCATAGCCTGCCATGTGTGTCTGTCATATGTGTTAAGGCCCATTGAGTCAAATTTATATACTCAGCTGTCCCTTGGTGTGTTTATTCACTGGAGCCTGGTCAGCCTATCTAGCATCACTCTCTTAAAGAAGATTGGTTTTCCTTCATCCAGCAGTGATCATCTGTTAATAGTTCCTCAGTTAATGTTGTGGCTTCCTGCCACTTTTTCAGGTTCTATCCTGGGTTTTATCTGACTGAGGAATACAAGGAGAAATTTACACCTCTAAGTTAGGTCAAATTTTGAATTAGCTGTTTTTAGAACTTTATATGTGTACATATAAAGTGTATACACATGTCCCTCATTCGGATTATTTCATTACAGTGGAAACCATATTGAATTTACTGATCTTCTGGTAGCCCAACATTTGGTCTGGCTTACTAGTACTCAGATATGTTGTAAGAATCAACAATGAAACCCATTCTAGTAAGGAAGACAACAATGCACCCGAAAGTAACAATGGGTGTTTATAGTGTGCCATTTACATATGTGACATTCTGGTATATTCACATAAATTAATGGATATTATCTGGATATGGTATATTAGTAATGTATGTACATAAGAATTCTTTGTTTTCTTTATTAATTTATTTAAGGAGTTAAGATTAACTTCCGTGTCACAGAACAACAAGCTAAGTAAAAGCCCAACTCCTAGTGTATATGTTGTTGGCTCCAATCCGCAACCATCGTTGTCCAGCTGGGTAATTTCCAATGCTATTTTTCCCTCATTTACAGAAGGAGAACCTTCCTCATTCATTCATGAATCCATTTATCAAGCATACATTGAGTATACCTGTATGTTTGATGCTCTTTGAGAAACTTAAAACAGTTTTTGGCAACTTAAGACTTTTTAATACATTAGATATGCATTTCACACATAGATACAAAAAGGAAATGTGCAAAGTATATCAAAGTTATTACTGCTATTAAGTACATCTCACCAAGGAGAGGAAATGTACTGTACTAAGTGGAAAGGTGGCGGGGCACCGTAGACAGTTCCACTGGAGCAAGTACTTCAAGGATCCGAAAGAACAAGACATAGAGATATCAAAGAAAGGGGCATTCATGAGCAGTGAGCACGAACCACAGTGTGAGCTGTGGGAAAACCTGGCATTTTGGAGTGTCCTAGTTTGTTTCTTCATTGTTTTTGCATTGTGACAAAATACTCTGACCAATACCAACTTGGGGGAGGAAAGGGTTTATTTTATTTTATATCTCCTGGGTCACAGTTCATCAGGGAGCGCAAAGTAGGAACTCAGGGCAGGAACCTGGAGGCAGCAGCTGGAAGACAGGCCATGGAGGAACGCTGCTTACTGGCTTGTTCCCCTGGTCCTGCTCAGCCTGCTTTCTTATGCAACTCTGGTAAGCCTGCCCAGGGGTGGCACCACCCACAGTGGGCTGGGCCCTCCCAGATCACTCAACAATCAAGAAAATACCCCACAGACATGGCCACAGGCCAGTCCAATGGAGTCAATTCCCCAACTGAGGCTCCCTCAACCCAGGTGTGTCAAGGTGACACTAAGACTATCCAGCACACTGAGGACACAACTGAAGATCTTCTGGAATGGATTCGTGAGGGTATGATAGTCAGAAGGAAGGGATAGAGCTAGAAAGGAAACACCATGGAAGTATCTAGAGCTCCACTTTGTCTGAGTGAAACTGGAAGTCTTGGGAGCTTCAGAGAAGTAACTGCATCTCCCACAGGGGGTGGAAGGGTCAACATGGCTGCTGGCGGGAGGATGAGCCTGGCCCCACAGCACTGTGAGAAAATTGTCTACACCAACACTCCAAGTTAGAGATACTAATTACAATGTGTATTAGTTGACATGGAAATGCTGTTGCTTTGGATAGTGTGGTTTAAGTAAAAGTGCTGAGAAGTAGCTGTGATCTGGGACTATCAGAAGATAAAGCTCAAGTTTGCTGTTAGATTGTATACCTGCTGCACAGGAGAGAGAAGTTAGGGAATCATTTCCACCAAAGCAAAGCAGGTGTTCCTATTATTTCAAGACAGAAGGTTCTCTAAGGAGTCACTGGTTATTCCACTTTATTAATAACATGGCCCTGATGAAGCAGATGCTAAGGACATGTAAAGATGGAGTAGGAGAGATGTCAAGACTCATTACTCAATCTGGCCATGTTTTCCAGGCATGATTGGAGATTGGAAGAATCACTTCAAAGTGGCTCAAGCTGAAGCTTTTGATAAAATATTCCAGGAGAGGATGAAAGGATTCCCTCCAGGCTGTTCCCATGGAAATAAAGTCTCAAAAGTTCTAATCTTTCATGGGTAGTGGTATTTGTTTTCCTGTTCTTGTACACGTGTATCACTGGGGCTGGTCTCGGAATAAAACCCGTTACTGAATCTTGGAGTCTTCAATGACCAACTATTTTCTTCTTTCACTATTATTGTAAATTGTCAGGATACCGCTAAGCTCCTCACAGAATTGTAGCTTTAAAATAATGTTTATAATATTTCTAATATAGCACATGGTACAGGAATAGTATAAGTATTACCAAAAATGTTATCATTTTTTTTTTTTTAGAAAGGAGATAGTTTATTGAGGGAGAGTTGCAAGGTATACAGAAGTGGCCCAGCCTCCCATGTGTCCTGGTTCCCATAGGGCAAGAAGAAAAAGTAAGGAAAGGAGGTCCACAGTGATTATTTGTGGTCATTTACTAGTACCTACCTCCTCCTAGTTGATATAAAGCAGAGACTTTTCAGGGCATGCTCCCTTAGCTGAATGAAGCCCAGAGTCGCTGAGCTGCCAGTCTTTCCCTGGTTGCTCTTTTTCCTGTGTTAATCTCTGGAACCACTTCATTAATTCCTGTTCTCTTGCCTCAATATAAAGAAACATCATTTCAATTAAGTTTCATTTACAACCAGAGTTGATGACTCTTGATGTATGTTGCTTCTTGATGTATTTTGATATATGTTCAACAAATTCATATTCTTAAAACTTTCCTTCCAAAGCAGACATTTCATTGTTTACAAGAAAGCAAGCACATTACACAGTGGCTGTCGGCGGAAATTAACTTTTGGCATCTGTCCATCTGTACACAGTTTATTCTGTCACTTGTACACTTTTTAAAGAGCTACATATCACATTATTAATTTAACAAGTAAGAAGATGGTAGGTGGGATGCAGCGTAAATGTCTGTACTTTATTATATATACCAACTATAATAACACTCTCCACCAGGTACAAACGATCAGTCCCAGAGTCCTCTCTTTTATTCTAAGTCAGTGGGAGGCCAGAGGCATTGAAAGAAGTGTACATACTTCAGAGTCGGCAAGACTGGTGGGTATTCACCTGTTAGACATTATATTATAACGATATGAATTTGAGAAAACAGCTGGGAAATGTTTTCTAAATGTAAATTTAGACAGTAAATGAGATGTATATTTACATGTTCAATGCATAAGAAGTGACTAATAAAATTTAAGCATTAGTATTGGATAACCCTAATATTTCATTATGTTAGCAGGGTTTTCAAGATAAACCATTTTGACTACCATACAATCAGAACTTTCAAACCTGAATTACACATTTTGACTTTCAATAATGTAATTGCTATTACATTACTTTGACTGCCTCATGGTTTATTTGATTTCTGTGTGAATAGCAGTATCTCCCCAAATAAGAAATCTGTTTTCTACTGCATGTCCGTGTGTCATTGGGTAAATATGAAGATGTCAAGCTTGACCTAATAATGAGTGAAGCAATGTTTATTCCTGACCATAGAACCATTATAATCCTTTGCTTCTTTCTGCTATACCCCATGAGGTACATATACATATTATTTCATTTAATAAAGTTGTGAGAGACTCAACATTTGTCAACCTTCCTCAACACATCAGCTTGTGAATCCAGGATTTCAATTTATTCAGATTTAATAATGATATTAATTACACTTTCCCTAGTTAGACAACAGATATAAAATTATTTTAATAAAAGGGTAGTATGCAAAGTTAGATACTGTTCTTTTGTTTTTATTAGAGAGAACATGTTTTGGTGAAATTATAATTCATCCAAGTTTAAATCAACCTCAGAATGTGAATAGTGAGAAGGAAAAATCATGAAACGGAACTCTAAGAAGAAGATTTCAACAACTAATAAGGGAAGACTTTTTTAAGCCATTAGAACTGTCTACAAAGAAACAGGCTTACTGAGATTCAGTAAGATCTACGCTGCATTTAAAATTCACACCAAAACTGGGTAGCTACTTCTAAGAGATTCAAGAAAGAAACATCAATATTTCAACTTTTAAGACCGTTACAACGCTGGGAACGTTTTCCTCCTGAGAAAGCTGAAAGAAGACAAACAAAGGATGAAGACAAATCAGTAATGAAAACTTCCCTTTCTGTCCACGTGAAGTGCTGAGGTTGAACTTCTCTTCCCACTGTAACACTGCA
This sequence comes from Nannospalax galili, assembly GCF_000622305.1. NCBI lineage: Eukaryota > Metazoa > Chordata > Mammalia > Rodentia > Spalacidae > Nannospalax > Nannospalax galili. The sequence continues at coordinate 206,831 of NW_008332085.1, forward strand.
AAGATGGAAAAATAGATGGAGCGATGCTTTCCAGTATTGGACATGAGGCAGAGCACGGGCCTGTTAGATCAAGAGGGACCTGAGCTGATCCTCATAGTTCAAGTCAACACCCCAGGGTATCACATAGAGTTGTGTGCAACAAACAGCACAGACTACATTCTCATTAGAATCAGGAAGGAATGAGACGGCTGGAGTTCATGGAACAGTTCTATAAAAAGTATCTGTGTGGAGGAAGGAGAGACACTGAAGAGATCTGCATGTGACTACTTTGTTTTTTGCTGAACAGTAGACATGCGTGCAGAGTGCAGTTTTGGGGTCAAAACAAATGCTGATGAGCCCAATCTTGTCCCCGTCTTGAGCAGGTAAATACAGTTGCTATGAGTTCAGGATTCAAGCTCAAGCATCGCCTGGACACCAGTCTGCCACACCACTCTTGCCCTCTTCCCCTTCCTCTGGCTCTTACAGTCTTTCTGCCCCTCCTTCCATGATAATCTCTAAACCTATCTATGTATAATGAATATATGCTCACAAAATCAGGGAAAAGTGGTGGTGGAGGGGATGTAAATGGAAAAACTCCTGGAAGGGACAATCAGATCATGATGAAGCATTACTACTGAACACAGATTGGTAACAGATAACACAGGTGGAAAACTTGCAGTCAGAACAGAATAGCCCAAGACTAAAAGGAAAATCTATCTTCACATTCAAACTTTTAATGTTATCAAGTTTTTAACACAGGATATTGTCTAGAGGGAGCTAACTGTCTCTCTCATGCTGTCACATGTATCAACAACAGTCACTATTATTCTGAGCTGAGGAATATAATTCACCAAATGATTTTATTTATACTTTTCTTTCTTTTGTGCATGCATGTGTGTGTGTGTGTGTGTGTGTGTGTGTGTGTGTGTGTGTGAGAGAGAGAGAGAGAGAGAGAGAGTTGTACTACACAGCTCTGGCTGGTCTGGACCTCTGTCTTTGCCTGAGGCTAGCATTGAATTCAAAGAGATCTGCTCACCTCTTCCTCTGAAGTGTTGGGATTGGGAATACTGTCACTATTCAGCCCAAACTGGAGAGCTTTACTAAATGATTTTATCCTGTCTAGCACACATCAGATGCAGGAACACTGAAATCCATGAAGGGAAACTAAAACTGCAAAGCATTTCTGGAAGTCAGGAGCTGGCTGTGTGGGAGGTTTTCCAAGGCATTGCGTTCTGAGGGCTGGGCAACTGGTAAGAGAGGGCTGACACTTGTTATACCTGGAGAGATGTTAAACCCAACAGGGAACATGCTTAAACACCACTGAGAAACTTCATATGTCTACTGTGGTCTCTGTGTGTGTGTGCCTGTGTCTTTTCAAAGGCCATAAGAAGGTGGTGTCTCATATTATTTATATAGAAAAAATTTAATATTTTATGCATTTATATAGAAGTGTTTTCTTTTTTCTTTTAAAAATATTTTATTGAGCTTTGTGCATTTCATATAATAAATCTTAATCAAACTTAGACACTCCCATTCACACCCTCCCACAGGCCCCCCACTGTGTTTCATACATTCTGTCATATATGTTGTCTTATATAGTCAAGCATTTGTACCCCGATGTCCCTTGGTGCAAGTTCATCCACTGGGTCTAGTCAGCCTATCTAGAGTCACTCCCTTAAAGAAGGTCTACTCTCTCTCACAGAGCACTTGACTAGAGTGGGGACCTGCTGCCCATTTCCTTCGTTCTATGCTGGGTATTTGTCTGAATGAGTCATCAGGGGTCTTGTGCATGCTATCTCCATTGTAGCGAGTTCATATAAGCAAGCTTCCCAGTGGCCCGAAAGCCTTCCTTATGTTTATGCACCAATCCTGGCTCTTACAATTTCCTACCCCCTCTTCCACAACGGTCCCTGAGCCCTGGGTGGGTGAAGTTTAACATAGGAGTCCTATGGGACACTTACTATGCAGTCTCTTGTTATCTAAAACGTAGCCAGTTGTGTATTTTTGTGTGCAGCACACTTTGTTGTATGAGGAAGCTTCATTGATGAGAACTGAGGTATGTATTAGTATCCTCTCTACTTCCTGTTCCACTATGTTTAATGAGCCTTAGGTGTAGAGGTTCCATTGTAGATGTGGGTGGGTGAGGATGCTGGTGAGAATGTGGAGAAAGGGGAATGCTCATTCACTCCTGGTGGGATTGCAAACTCGTGCAATCACTGTGGAAAAACAGTGTGGAGAACTCTTAAAAGGATAAAAATGAACCTATCATACCATCCGTTTATAGCACTCCTTGGCATATACCCAAAAGACTTATCCTGCAGTAGACGGAGTTGTATACCCATTTTTGTTGCTGCTCTTTTCACAATAGTTAACAAATGGAAACAACCCAAATGTCCCTCTCCTGAAGAATGGATGATGAAAATGTGGTACGTTCATACAACAGAGTTCCACTCAAAGGCAGCAAAGAAAGATGAAATCATAAAATTTGCAGGTAAATGGATGGAACTAGAAACTGTCATACCAAGTGAAGTAACAGACTCAGAAAACAAGCAAAGTATGTTCTCCCTCATTTGTGGATCCTAGCACCAAATCCTTATATGTGAGTATATACCATGATGTAGCTGGAGGGGTCAGGAAAATGTAAAGGAACCTGGAGATAAATGGAAAGAAAGAGCCCGAGAAAGAGGGATAGTAGGAAACAGATGTTACCAAGGGGTAAATGGAGAAAATGGGGGTATTCAACTGGGAAGGGAGGAGGGAAGGACATACTAGGAACAACGGGGGTAAAGGAGAAGGAACTCAGGGGAAGGGAGATAACAGAGGACAGGTATTATTAAGGGAAATGAGGGTATTTTAAGTGGAGGAGAGTGGTTAGACAGGCAGAGAGAGAGAGAAGTGAGATAAAGCTTAGGAAATGTGAAAAATCAGAGGGAAATATAGTAACTCAAAAACCCACTGAAAAAATAAACATATAATATCTGAATCTGAGTGCATGTGTATACTTGAAGATTATATCACAAGAAAGTCAGTGCCAGAAAGGAGAAACCACCCTTCGAGTTGTCGGTCAGGGTAGTCCAAGAGACTCCCACAATAACACAGGCTATTGCCACCACCCTTGATTACCTCCTAGAACCTGAAAGTAAGACCCTATTGCTGAAGACAGGACATACTTTAGACATAGGACTTGCAGCAATGGAGCTGGAAGTGACCTGGAAGCCTTTTCCCTGAAGACTAGGTCTCATAGTTTTAGAGGCTGCTATGCAAACTGATAAGGGAGAAAAATAAATTAATGACCCAATTCTGGTTTTAAAACCTAATAAGCACAACAATAACTGCACAATCAACTACAGTGGTGCAAAGTGGCACTTCTATCTTGGGAGCAATGAGCAGCTATCTAATCGGACTTAAAACCCTCTCAATGGGAGGGAGTTCATGGGTGTGATGGTAATTGTAGCCAAATACACATGGCTGGAGAAGTCACAGTCCTAGAGCAAACTCTACCTCTGCCACATCCTTAGACAAATGTAAGTTCTTACTACATGCCAAATATGTATCCTTATATTTACAGGCAAGTATACCATTCACCACTCATCAAAGAAGCTTCTTTTTGCAACAAATGGAGACTATTACAGAGTTCCACAACTGGTCACACACAGAGAATAAATGTCTTTGAGATGCCCAGCCCTATGTGGCATATGTACAATTAAAACCTCTATACCTAAGGATCATGGGACATAGTGAAACAGGGGGTAGAGAGAATACTAATGTGTCTCTCAGCTCTCATCAGAGAAGCTTCCTCATGCAACAGAGGGTAATGAATACGGAAGGCTGTAGCTGGCCAATGTACAGAGAATAAGAGACTGCAAAGTGCATGTCCCTGGATAGGACTCCTTTATTAAACTTCTCCCACCACAGCTCAGGGACTATTGTGTAAAATGGGGTGGGAAGATAGTCAGAGCCATGGTTGGTGCATGATCATAAAGAAACAGAGTCTTCTAGGCCTCTTGAAATCTACTCACATGAACTTACAGCAATGGTCACAGTGTACACAAGACCCATGTAAATTCAACCAGACAAAAACCCAGCATAGAACTGGGAAAATGAGCAGGAGGCCTCAACTTTAGTTGAGGAACTATTGGCTATGGATTACTGCTGTGTGAGGGAGAATTGATGTTCTTTAAGGGAGTGATTCTAGGTAGGCTGATTACACTCCAGTAGATGAACACACACAGAGTGACATCTGTGCACATAAACTTGACTAGATAGACCTTAATGCATATGAGAGAATGTGTAAAATTTGGTGGGATGGTATGGGGGTGGTGAGGGAGGAGGCCTAAATATGATTAAGATGTATTGTATGAAATGCACACAAATTAAAAAAAATACATTGAGTAAAAAAAGAAGAAATGCAAATAACTGAGAAATATTTTTCAGTGTCCTTAGCCAGAGGGGAAATACAAATTAAAACCACTTTGAGATTTCATCTTGCCTCACTCAGAATGGCTGCGATCCCAAAAACAACAATAAATGCTGGCAAGGATGTGGTGAAAAGGTAACTCTTAGCATTACTGGTGGGAATGTGAACTACAGAAATAAGTGTGGGGATTCCCCAAACACCTAGAAATAGATCTATCATAGGATCCTGCCACATTACTCTTAGGCATATACCCAAAGGATTCTATATCCTACAACAGAGATACCTGTTCATCATTATTGCTGCTCTGTTCATAAGAGCCAGGAAATAGGAACAACCCAGATGCCCATTAACTGATGACTGAATAATGAAAGAATGGTACATTTACACAATGGAATATTATTCAGCTGTTAAGAAAAAAATATAAAATTGGCATGTAAATGGATGCAAATGGAATGAATTATCCTGAGTGTGGTAACCCAGACTCAGAAAAACAAACATCGTATGTTCTCTCTCATAAATGGATGCTATCTTTGAATCCTTAGATAGGTATATTTTAATAACAAAATCCATAAATATCAGGAAACTGGTAAAGCACCATGTAGGGAGGCTTCATGAGAGGGAGAAAATGCAATGAAATTAATGGGAAAGCAGAATAATGGAGTAGGAAGTACTAAATGGGGTGGAGAATAGCAGGGCAATGGAGGCAGTACGTGAAGGGGTAACTAACACTAAACTTTAGAAAAAGCCATATGGAAATCCACCAGTACACAAGCTTCTTAAGGCAAGTACATATACACTACACACATAGTTTAAGTTACCCTATAACAGGGGGACTTTGTCCCTGCCAGACCCATAGACTACCAAAGAAAAAGCCCAATGTCAGGAATGGACTCTGAGTTTTGAAAGTGTTGACCAGTCATAGACTTTCTAACAACACTGGCTATTGCCCCTACTGTTTGTTACCCACTGGGACTGGAGAGTAAGACCCTATTGGCTTAGACACAATGTACGTGAGCTATAGAACAAACAAAGATAAACCAAGGTGGAACTGACCTCAAAGCCTTATCTCTACTGGCTGCCTTTCACAGTTTTGGAAAAGGGCTATGCATGCTTAAGAGAGAAAAGAAATAATTAACTTTGCCCAGCTGTGAATCCTGCCAAATTCAACAACTGACTTGGCAAGATATGCCCATTTATGCAATAAGTTCATGGATGTTATGGAAGTAACCAAACACTTTCTGACGGGATCTAAGGTCAGATTCACAAGGTAGAGCCCATACCTGAAGCCCAGAAACCTGTGGCTAGATAGTCACTGGCCATAGCGGGAGAGCCCACTACTATTATTCTGCTAATCAGACATAATATTTAACCAACTCCTGACGACTTGCTGTTGCACCTATAGGTGAATGCATCTCTTAACTCTCAACAGATAAACTTTCTCTTGCAGCACATGGTGATTAACACAGAGATCTACAACTGGCCAAAATACAGAGACTAAGAGACTGCAAAGTGCTTGTCCTTGATTATGACACCTATATCAAATTTCTGCCCATAAGATTTGGAACACTTATGATTAATCTTCATCACAGGAAACCTTACATGCCTCACAGAAGTCTCTTCCTTCTGTTCTTCACTTTGATACTTTATATTTTATTTACCAAGGGGTCTTACCTTTGCTAAGTCACCAGTTGGCCAGCCCTTATATGACCATCTCAATCCCATGCTCCACTCCAGGGACACATCAACATTCTTGAGCTACCTGAAGTCCACATAAGAACCATGGAAAGATTCTTCTGACTCTGAGAACCGTACTGTTCACAGATGAGGGCATTCCTGGATATACTGTTTTGTTTTGGGGTTAGAAGGAGCTATTCTTGAGGAGTAAATTGAGTTCTTCTGGTTCTAGTTTGTCCCAGGAACTGACAGATCTTCTCTATGGCTCTTCATTTCCTAAAAAAAAGACAGGAGAGAGAAGGCATCCTGTATAAGGACAGGAAAGTACCCTATATGAGGCCAGGAAAGAGAGCAGCTGTGAGACTACAGATTAGGAGGAGGAAAGCTCAGAAATGGTTGAGCAGAAGGAGGATAAGAAGAAAGGAGACAGTGTAACTGCTTCTCTAGCATCATGTATCCTGCTCATATCATTTAAAATCCTTGCCAGAAAAACAAACCACCACACTGTACAGCATGTACACAATAGATATAGATGTGAAGTACAAGCAAGAAGCTTTGGAACGATAAACTGGATTTATGTCAGTAAAGTCCTGTAGAGACTCAGGTCTGCTGGTGGATGGCGAAATGATTGATGGCAAAGGACCCAACTCTCAGGTGGAGAAAGGTGAGTTTAATTCTAAGAGCAGTTCTTTATACCCAATGAGCAGGGTCAGCCAAGGATACAGCATGCATAATATAAATCAAGCAAAGTTCAAAGAGTTGTTTTTGTTTTCTGTTACTAACCAAATCCTTTCCCAGAGCTGTAGTCAGTGAGAAAGGAGAACCCAAGCCCATCCACTATGGTTCTTACTATCCCAAGGCAGTGACCAGGAGGTGGTGTTCCGCCAACGTCCAAACATTCTCTTGTTTTCAAGAGACAGCTGGACTCTATCTTGTCCCTGATTCAGCTTCTGCAGAACTGAGCTCCATCAAAGCCCAAAGGTTGTAACCTCACTTTTATCGACTCTTCATGTATATAAATATTGACAGGGAAGGTGGAATAGAAATGATAGAATGTGTGAAGTGCAGGAGAGCCATAAGCTTCATTAAAGGAAGCCATAAAGACATAAATTCTGTAAAGTGGCCTACAGGTCCTAAATTGGCAGCCTGGCCTTGCTCAAGCCTCATCAACTGGTCACTTCGTGGACTGAGAGAGACTATTTATGGAGCCAACCTGCCTCCATTAGAGCCATAGATAGCTCACCTGCCCTTCCTGAGAAAATAGTCTTAGGAAGAAAACCCTCAGTCACCACAAGGACACCAGACCCTGGCACCAAGTAAAGTCCCACAGCTATGTCTAACAACTTTCCTAAAAAACCTCAAGATCCTTTTCCTTAGTTGCAAATGCCTGTTTCCATGGCCTGCTTCTGCCCCTCACTGTGACTTCTAATAAAGGAACACATTCCCTGCTTGCTGCAGGTCTGGCTCTGGCTCGTATTTCTTAACTTTAGACTTCATTCCTTTTCTAGAAACATTGAGGAATGGGAGATGTCACAGCGGTGAAGCTGGCAAATATAAAAATGATGGTTGTCATTTTTAGCTCTTCATAACTCAGTAGCAGGAATTTGTCCTTCTCCCTCAATGCACATCCAGTCAGAGATGTGCTTAAGCCATGACCCATAAAGCACAGGAAAGTAGAAAGTGTAAACTATAAAGTATGAAAGCAGGCTCCTGCTCGATAATCTTCATTTTCTCCCAACTTCGGAGGCCTTAGGTAAGGAATAATGATCAAGTAAAAATAGTATGTTTATTGAGTTCAAAATGATTGCTTGAGACCCACATGTAATACATTGATTGAAATGAAGCTCATTTCCCTTCTGGTGGCTAGATTCACAGTGCAAAATCATACTACGCAATTTTCAGGGAGAAAAAGGCATTCACCTCCTTACTCACCTGTCAACACAGCATGCTGTAGTACCTACCTGCCAGGCAAGAAGTTCCCTCAGGCACAATAGTGGCATGACTGTGAGGGGAGTAACCAACCACTTTCTGACTAGATTTGAGTTTCCATCCCCAACCTCTTCAAAGGCTGGTGCCTAGGGAGTTCATAGACTTCAGCGTGGAAGCTGATACTTTTGTTTTGCTAAATGGAAATACTGTGACCATCAAATTGCCTGCCAAATATTTATATTGATTCCCACAGATTAGTGATTCAATGAGTTTTTGTCGGTGAAGAATCTTTTGGCAATGATGGAGGTTACTGCAGAATTCACAACAGTTTAAATTGCTAGGAGTGATTATTGACTACTCAGTTGTAAATAGGACATCTATATCAACACCTCTGAGGCTCAAGGAATATTCTGGAAGGAAAGAAAGAATATAAAAGCCACAGGAAGGGCACTGTCGTCTACATATGCCCTGTCCATAACACTCATGATGTCACAGCCTCTGTGATTACCTGCAGGACATGAACAAGATTGGGCCTGTCAAAATGTGGGAAAAGTTTTTTGTACAAATTTAATACTTTAATAGCCCGGTATTTGTTACGTATGTATGATTTAGGGGAATTCAAAATTGTTGCAGATATTTGTTCGGGAAAAAAATCCTCTACGAGATGGAATAAACAGTGATTTAAAAAAGCCAAAATAAAAAGTATGATCTGCAAAAAAAAAAAAATGTGGATATGGATGGAGAAAGGCCAACGAGGCCCGACCCCTCTATGAGGTGCTATTTGTAATCTATCATTGCTATGTAGAGATTAGACATTTAACATAGGCAGCTTAAACCAGTGTTCCTGGAAATAAACCATCAGTCATGCTCACATAAGGAAATCTAACTAATGGGGGGGGGAGACAGAGAGAGAGAGAGAGAACGAGAACAAAGACATTTACAAGGGAGACTGGTTGGGGAGAAGAAGGGATCAGTAGGAGTAAGAGAGACAAAATATAAGTGAAGGGAAATTGGGACAACATGGCGCTCCTGACCAGAGAACATCTGGTCCCCCAGCCCTACCCTAAGAGCATCCGGTTCTATATTGGGAACAAAGTTCCCCGTGTAGCTGTCTGCAGGCCTTTCCCTGAAGCTGCTTCCAAACCTCCCCTTGCAGCGGCCTCCTAAACCCTCTATAAGAACTCTGACTAGCTCCCTTCTGCTGGAACAGCTTTCAGTCCCACAGGAAAGTTGCTGCTCTCCTCTGTGCTAATAAACACAGTCTTGTCTGCTGAGGTCAGAGTTGTTCTCTTTCCTTGTCTCTGGTTCCTGTACTCTGCACTTCACAATCTAATAATAGGGTAAGGGGGTTCAATATGATCAAAATTACATAACTGTGAAAATGTCATAATGAAACTCATTACTGTGTATAATTAATATTTGGCAGGAACAAAAGCTAAGTTCATTGTTACATGTAACCTTACAGAAATACCATTTCCACCATGGAATGCTGTGCTATCCCGAAGGGCTGTAATGACAGGGACATGTGGTAGGGGAAGGAATCACATCAATAGAGGAAGCCAGAAGGAGAAGGAGGTTGGGCATCACCAGGCTCAGGCTTTAGAGAACTACTGTAACCCATTCTGAGAACAAGACCCTCCCGCTAGGATCCACCTCTTTAAAGTCGCACCACCTCCAATTAGCATCACCGTGAGAATCAATCCTCTAAACAGTGGATGAATTTAAACATTCAAACAGAGTTCTTGTTTCACCCCAAAGGTTCAAAGTCATTTTTTAATACAGAACGCCTTTCATTTCCTCCTGGACAGTCCCCATGTCATAACTATTCTTGCACTTGGGCGGTGCTTACTCTTCATGTCTTGGACTCCACTGTTACCTATTCTCTGAAACAACAGCTGAATCAAGTCAGACAGAGGGCTGAAGAGTTCAGCTAGGGTCAGAAGAAAAGTAAAAATGAAATTGAAGAACTTAAACCTAAAGGAAAAGTGATGCCCTAGAAACTCTATGAGAAATGCACATAGAATGTCTGGATATTAATGCATATGTATACCTAGGAGCTGCTTGGCAGAAAATGCAGTGCCAGATAGAAGAGGTCTCCCTTAGAGCGACAAGCATACCATACAGCACTCATCAAAGAAGCTTCTTTCTGCAACAGATGGAGGCTACTGCAGAGTTGCACATCTGGTCAGGCACACAGAACATATACCTGGGAGATGCCCAGTAGTAGGTGACACATCTGCAGTGGAATTTCTACAACTAAAGCTCATGGAACACAGCAGAATAAGGGGTAGAGAGAGGACTAACACACCCCTTAACTTGCACTCCTCAACTGTCACCAGCGAGGTGTCCATGTAAATCAGAGTGTGATGAACACAAGCCACAACTGGCCAAGTTTTGGAGAATAAGACTGTAGAGTGTTGGATGGGACTCCTGTATGAAATAGATGGTGGTTAGTGCAGAAACTTACAGCTGGTCGGTAGTTCAGAGATTAAGTGTCTATGGAGTGCTAAAAATGGGAAAACTACATTATGCTCTGTCCTCCCCAAATTCAGGAACCATTAAGGTGATGGGGTGGAAAGACTATAAAAGTCAGAGTCTGGGGAGGAACAGAGGAAGACAGTGTCTCCTGGACATGACGGGGCCACTGTGCTCATGAACTCACAGCAGCTGTGATTTTCTGCAGAAGACCTGCACAAAATCAAGCCATTACTCATTCTTGCATGGTGTGGGGAGATGCTTGTAAGCTGGCAACAGTAGCTGGACGTAACAGACATCTACAGAATATTCCACCTAAGCACCAAAGAATATACATTTAACTCAGCAGCCCATGGAAGTTTCTCTAAAATGGACAACATACTGGGTCACAAAATCTCAACAAATACAAAAATTGAAACAATTCCATGAATTCTACTGGATCACAATGCAATAAAGCTTAAAATCAACAGCAAAAGAAGCTCTAGTAAGCATTGAGCTCATGGAAAGTAAACAACACACTCCTGAGTGATGAATGGGTCAATTGAGAAACCCAGAAAGAAATAAAAGTATTCCTGGAACTAAATGAAAATGAAAACAACCAAGAAAACCTTTTTGACACACTTCCTAAGAGGGGAGTTTACAGCTCTAAGCAATTACATTAAAGATCAGCTCATGGTGCTGGAGAGATGGCTCAGTGGTTAAGAACACTGGCTGTTCTTGTAGAAAACCCAGGTTTGAATCCCAGCACCCACACGGCAGCTAACAACTGTCTGTAACTCCAGTTCCAGGGGATCTGACAGCTTCTTCTGTCCTCTGTGGGCATTGCACAGCATGGGTGCACTTACCTACATGCAGGCAATACAAGCATACACATAAAATAAAAATAATAAAATATTAAAAAACATCAGCTCTTATCAGTGAGGCTTCTTCATGTAACAGAGTGATTAATACAGAAGGATAAAATTGGCCAAAGTGTAGAGAATAAGAGCCTGCAGAGTGCATGTCCTTGGACAGGACTCCTATATTAAACCTCGCCCACCCAGGGTTCAGGGATCATTGTGGAAGAGGGGGTGAAAAGACTGTAAGAGCCAGGGTTGGTGCATGACCATAAGGAAAAACAGTCTTCCACTCTTTTGGGACCTTGCTCATATGAACTTACAGTACTGGTGTCAACATGCACAAGACCCATGCAAACTCAATCAGACAAAAACCCAGCATAGAACTGGGAAAATAGGCAGCAGGGACCAACCTTAGCCAAGGGACTATTGGCAGCTGATCTCTGCTACTTAAGGAAAAGTTGGTCTTCTTTAACGGAGTGATGGTAGATAAGGGTGAACAAGTTCTAGTGAATGAATTCCTCCCAAGGGATATCTGGGTACATAAACTTGACTTGGTAGGCCTTAACATATATGACAGGATGCATGAAATCCACTGGGTGGCCTATAGGGAGTTGCAGATAGGAGAGGAGGGTCTAAATATGATTAAGATGTATTGTATGACATGCACAAAAATTCGATAAAATATATATTGAAAAAAAAACACAAAAATAAATCCAGAAAGAGCACAGAATAAATGACCTAATGTTAGACTCAAGAATCTGGAAAGGCACCATGAAATCAAACTCAAGTCTAGCAGATGAGAAGAAATACCATCAGAGTAGAAATCAATGAAATAGAAACAAACAAAACTTTACAAAGAATCAATGAATCTCAAAGCTGGTTCTTTGAAAACATAAAAATGATAGCACAGGTCCCTCCATCTGCCCCTCCACGGATCTACGCCCCCCACCCAGTTCACCATGGATGATATAGCTGTGGCTGATTGCCCACACCTGCTCCCACACCTTGCAAAGCCAGTGCGAATTTGGTTCTCTCTTGCTGTCGTCCCTTCTATCGGGGGTCTCCTATGGCACCATGGAGAGATAGTGGGCATAGGCTAGAAGGACTCCTACAGGGGTGATGAGGCCCAGAGCAAGAGAGACATGCCGACCCTGAAACACCCCATCGAGCGCGGCATTGACACCCACTGGGAAGTCATGGAGAAGATCTGGGACCACACCTTAGACAATAAACTGCGTGTGGCACCCCAGCCATGTATGCAGCCATCCAGGCTGTGCCATCTTGTGTCTGGACCTGGCTGGCGGGCATCTGACAGACTACCTCAAGAAGATCCTGACCGAGCACGGCTACAGCTTCCCCACCACAGTCGAGCTGGAAATCGTATGTGGCATCAAGGAGAAGCTGTGCTATGTTGCCTTGGACTTGAAGCAAGAGATGGCCACCGCTGCGTCTTCCTCCTGGCTAGGGAAGAGCTATGAGCAGCCTAATGGCCAGGTCATCACCATTGGCAACCAGCACTTCCGCTTGCCCAGCGGCCCAGCATTCCTTCCTGGGCATGGAATCCTGTGGTATCCATCATGAACTGTGACGTTGACATCCACAAGAGCCTCTATGGAAACACAGTGTTGTCTGGTGGCACCACGACGTACCCCGGCATTGCAGATTGGGACGCAGAAGGAGATCACTGCTCTGGCTCCCAGAAAGATGATCAAGGTCCTTGCTTCTCCTGAGCGTCAGTGCTCCATGTGGGCGAGTGACTCCATCCTGACCTCACTGTCCACTTTCCAGCAAGCAGGAGTATTGTGAGTCTGGCCCCTCCGTTGTCCAGCACGAATGCTTCTAGGCAGACTGTTACTTAACTGAGTGAGCTGTTACATCCTTTCTTGATAAAACCTAACTTGTACAGAAAAAAAGAAAAAAGAAGACAACATTGACATGACTTTATTTACTAAAATTTTTTTTGAATAATAAGTATTCGTTTATTTGTTGGCTTTCATTACAAAAACCAATTATATTAGCAACAAAAAAGTGTTTTCTGAATTGGCATTGGAGGCAGTTACTTCCCAAAATGTTAAGTAAAACGGTGTACAACATCAGTATTAAAATGTTAAATTTCATGTTGTCTTTACCGCTTTGATCCTCTGAACAGCTAATTGAGCAAACTAAGGTAAAAGATTACATTTGTTTATTTTATCTTTAGGAATGGAAGGGTCTAATTATTTAAACAGTTTTATTATAAAACTAAACTTTGGAGGGGTTATTTAAAGTTTACTTATTCATTTAAAAAACATTTTATTTATTCTTATTTTATGTGTGAGTGTATTGCCTGCGTATATGTGAGTGCACCCATGTCGTGCAATGCCGTGGACATCAGAAGAGGGCTTCGGATTCCCCTGGAACTTGAGTTAAGGATGATTGGTAGCCACCATGTGGGTGCTGGGAATCGAACTTGGGTCCTCTGTAAGAGCAGTCAGTGCTCTTAACTGCTGAGCCATCTCTCTCGCCCCTAAACAGTTTTATTATAAAACTAAACTTTTTTGAAAAAATTTTTTTTCTCTTTAATTTTTTTTTCTCTCTTTAAATCAGTAGTCTAACAAGGATTAGAAAAGATAAAACTCTGTTCAGTGTCCAACAAAGTAGAAAGGGTGGAAACAAAAAGTAAGGATTTAATTTGGCAAAATATAATACAATGCCTTCTGTTATACTCTAATGAATAGTTTCCCAAGTACGTCCTTCCCAAACCTGGTTATTACTTCTTCTTTGTGAGCTGCCGGTTTACTTCCTGAAGCAACTGCTGAGGATTAGAAAAGACAAAAGTCTGTTCAGTGTCTGACAAAGTAGAAAGGGTGAGAACATAAATAAGGCTTTAATTTGGCAATATATAATACAATGTCTTTTGTTATCTTTTAAAAAATATTTTATTATTTTTATTTTATGTGTATGCTTTTATTTTTTGTGTATATGACATAACATTTATTGACTTACATAAATTAAACCATCCATGCATCTCTGGAATAAAGCAAGTTTGATTATGGTGGATTATCTTTTTCATATGTGTCTGCATGCAATTTGGGAGTATTTTGTTGAGATTTTTGGCATCTATATTCATTAGGGATATGGGCCCACAGCTTTTGTTTTTTATTGTGTCTTTTCCTGGTTTGGGAACTAGACTAATGCTAGTGTTATAAGAAAAGTTCATGAATATTTCCTGTTTCTATCTTTTTGAATAATTCAAATATAATTGGTTGTAGGTATTTTTGAAGATCTGGTAAAATTCTATTGTGAATCCAGTGTTATCAAAGGAAGGAAATAGGAAAAAGGGGGTTCTTTTTCTAAATTTTTTTATTGAATTTTTGCTCATTTCATACAATGCTCTTGATCAAATTTAGAGCTTCACCCCATCTATGTCCCTCACTGCTCCTATCACCTAACCTCATGCACTCTGTCATATATGTTAAGACCTATCCATTCAAGCATTTATACCCATATGTCGTTTGGTGCAAGTTCATTCACTGGAGTCTGGTCAGCCTATCTCGAGATCTTAAAGAAGCTCTACTCTCCCTCACCCAGCAGTAATCAGTTGCCACCAATGTATGTATAGCTGAAGGCTATATATAACAAAAACCAGTGCCAGGAAGGAGAAACCTCACTTCAAGTTTTTGGCCGGAATGGTCCAAGAGACTCCCAAAATAGGATAGGCTATTGCCAAAGCCATTGATTGTAACCTAGAATTTGAAGGTAAGACCCTATTGCTGAAGACAGGCCATACTTCAGACACAGGTCTTGGAGTAATAAGCTAGGACTGACCTGGAAGCCTGCTCCCTGAAGACTAGCTCTCATGGTATCAGAGGATACTGTACAAGCTACCAAGGGAGAACACCAGCCAATAGTCCTACCCAGCTGTAAAGTCTAAGAAATAGCCATGACTGGACCAACAAACTATTGCTATTGATGTACTAGTGGCTCTTTTATCTTGGGGGTAATAAACACCTGTCTAAAATTAAGGCATGCTCAGTGGAATGGAAGTTATGTGTGGTCCTGTAAACACAGTCTAATATAAATGGCTGGAGAGGTCATAGATCCTGGAGAAAACCAACTTTTGCTACATTCATAGAGCATTGCAATTTCTTACTGTATTCTAAATATACATCCTTATATTTTTAGAGAAGTTTACCTCTCACCACTCATCAAAGAAGCTTCTTTTTACAACACATTGAGACTAACAGAGTTCTACAACTGGTCGAATGCAGAGAATAATTGTGTGTGAGACACTTAGCCTGAAGTGGCACATTTTCAAAGCAACCTGTACTCATAGGATGAATGCATATATCGACTCTCACCAGAGAGTTTTCCTTATGCAGTAGATGGTGATTACCACAGAAACACACAACTGGTAAATGTGTAGAGAACAAGAGACTAGAGTGCTCATTCCTGAATAGGACACCTATTTCAAACTTCTTCTTCCCAAGGCTCAGTGATCACTGTGGAAAAGATGGTGGAAAGATTGTAAGAGACAGAGGTGCTACGTGACCACAAAGCAACAGACTTTTCCAGACAGTTGGTCAGTTACACATATGAACTCAAAGCAATGATGACCACATACACAAGTCCCATGCAAGGTCAAACGGCACAAAACCACAGCCATAGACATTGGGAAATGGATAAGAAATCCCACCCCAACCTAAGGAAATTTTGGCAACTGATGGCTGCTTAGTTGGGGAGAGCCAGTCTCTTACAGGGATGGGACTCAGTAGATTTACCAGGCTCCAGTGGATGAATCCATGCTGAGGGACATGTGGAGACACAAGCCAGACTCTATAGCCCATATTATATACGTAGTGGAGTACAGTGAATTGGGTTGGGGGGCAGTGGGGCAAGGTGGGGATGGGGAAGAGGATCTAAATGCCATCAAGTTATATGGTATCAAAATTGTAAAAATTCAATAAAAATTAAAATGAAAAGAATGAAAAGAAACTGAGCAAGCCAGGGGAAGCAGGCCAGGAAGCAGCACTGCACTGTGATGTCTGATTAGCTCTTCTCTCCAGGTACCCGCCCCGTTGAATTCCTACCTTGGTTTCCTTGAATGATGGACTGATCAGAACATGAAAACCAGATAAATACTTCCCTGCCCAAGTTGGTTTTGGTCAGTGTTTTAGCACATCATCAGAAAGCAAACCAGGACAGATATCAACAAGATAAATGCTGGTATTTGATAGCATTTTGAATTCTGGTTGACCTTTCAATTTCACCAGTCAGTCTAAGAGTTTATAGCCTTGGCCCATTTCCAGCTTGCTCTTTCTGCTTCCTTGCTTGAAGATATGGGCTCTCATCCTCCTGGTTCAGCTGCCTCCTGTTATGTGTTTCCTGAGATGATGGACTATTATCCCGGTGGAACAATAATACCATCTAAACTCTTCCTTACATAAGTTGCGGTGGTCATGGTGTTTCATTACAAGTGAAAAGCAACCAATAGGCTGATGAACACTTCCTCCCAATTTGGGGAAATTCTCTATGAATGCAGCTTCATCCTTCATCACTAACTTATCTCACCCTTCTCTCATGAGTTCAGAATTAAAAACTTCACCAGGGAAAGCTACCCCTTCAAACCATGTGCAGTCCTAAATGGCAAGGAACTCTTTGTCTCTCATAATGCCCTCTGTGAAGGTTGTAGCAAATACTAGATGACCCATAGTAATGAAAAAGCAGTCTGACTTTGTTTGGAGTGAAATTATTTGGTCTGTAAAGAGAAATTGATATTTTACTATATGGTCAAATGTTGTACTGAGTAATTGTGAAGTAATGCAGGTAACCTTTTAGAGACTATGTTAACCAGAGTTCAAGGGCAGGAACCAGAAACTCAATAGTAAGTTCTCGGACATGGAAAGGTGGCATGATTTAAATAGTTTAAAACAAAGTTTCAGAATGTTTTTAAGGGTGTAAATTGCCCAAATCTCACAGATAGCTGTCACAGAACATTCTTTGTTTAGAATTCTTTATTCATGTACAATGCCTTGTTTTTTTTTCCTACAAGATCCCATCCAGGACACCACAGGGTCATCAGATTTCCCCTGACACCTCTTGGCTCTTCTGGTTTCACAGATTTTCTTTGTATAACTTTGACAGTTTTGAGGGATACCAGTCAGCTAGTTTGCTAAATGTCCCTTTATTGGGGTCATTAGCTTTTTATCACTGCCTTATACTTGATTTCTGCGCTAAAACCTACTCAAAATGGATTGAAGCCCTTAGTGCAAGTTTCAAAACTTTCCTAGAAGGAAATACTTCAAGATATACACATAGGGGGGACTTTCTGAAACATGTCGTGTATTGGACACCACAGCAGCAGGGAACACCATGCAAGGGGAAGAGTTTCCTTGGTACACTCTAAGGATCAGTAGGTTGTACAGTAATGAGAGTTATTGCTGCACGATATCATGGACAGCAGGAGTCTCCATTTCAGACAATCCCATGCACTATTAGGGTGAGTTAATTGTTTGCACTTCCTAGGCGTGTAATTTCCACTCTGTGAATTGGGGCAGTGCATATTGGCCAAGGTCCATCCCTGAGAGATGCTCACGGGCTGCTGTTTCCCATTAGGTAATCTTTGCCATGCAAATAGTCCTGGCTGCTCAATGCTTATTATTGAGCAGTGGCTGGAGCTGCGAGGTCAGGGCTACAGCTGTGTGACTGGAAAGGAGGATTTCCCATCTCACAGCTTTAGACTAATGTGAAAAATGTCCCAACGGGGATAGGCTCCGTTTCTCTGGTATTTTAATAATTGCCTTTCTGCCACAAAAATATTCTAATAGCATTGATAATAATCCCTTGAAATGGAAAATGATATTCCATAAAATGTAAACACCTATGCACAACAAAAGACACAAACACCACAGCGAAAGGTCGGCTCATGGGACAGCAAAGAATCCCTGCCAACATTGTATCACACAGAGCATCTACAATAGACAAAGCACCAAGAAAAAAAAGCCGGAATAAACCATCCAATCAATAAACAGGCTAAAGAATAGATAGTTCTTGACACAAGAAGTTCAAAATGTCAGCTATGGATGGGGCAGAGATCCCGCTGTGTGCTACTCACCCCTAAAGGAGCCTGAGGAATTTCTTTTTAGAACCCACCTCTGTCTTCTAAAGCCAAATCCCTGGGCTCATCACAAAAATGAACTTCAGGACAAGCCAGTTTGAATCAGAGTTGTAATTTATTAAAAGTTATCTTAAAATATTTTAAGCATTATTTTTTAAAAGAGAGAGAAGCCCATGGGGAAAAGAGTTAGACACACCAGGGGTCAGCAAGATGGTCAAAAGGTAAAGGTGACTGCCACCAAGCCTGATAACTTGAGTTCCATCTCCTAACTGCACAGTGAAAAGAGAGATCTGGCTCACACAACTATCCACTGAGCTCCACATTTGCACTGTGGTCACTGGGCCTGCGTGTCCACATACATAATGAATTAATGTAATTTAATTAAAAAAATGTTTATTACTTTATATGTATGAGTGTACCGCCTGCATGTGTGTAAGTGCACCTGTGTCTAGAAATGCCCACTGAGGTCAGAAGAAGGAGTCAGATTCTCCTGGAACTGGAGATACAGACGTTTGTTAGCTGCCATGTGAGTGCTGGGAATCAAACCCAGTTCCTCTGCAAGAGCATCCACTGCTCTTAACTGCTGAGCCATCTCTCCAGCCTTGTAATCTAGTGTTTTTTTTTTTTTTTTTTTTTAAAGGGTAAGACACCATAGGGATCCTGGTGTGGGCTGTTCATATATAGGATTTTGGTGAGTTATAAGCTTATCTTTTATGTGCTGCTAAGGAATTTAAATGAAATCATGAGGTGGTTCCCGAACTGTACTTGACAAGATTACAATTGATGAGGTCAACTTCCAGTAAAGCAGAAGATAGAAAATTTTCACTGTCAATAAATTAATTTTCTCCTTTGTGAGATTCCCAGGGAATATCCTGGAGAGGAATTCCTAAGGTCCTAGCTGAGGTCATAGACACTTAGGACATAAACCTGGTTTATTATTATTTTAACATTTTTTATTTGAAAATATTTCTATGCAAAAGAACTACTGGAGAGTGAAAAGATGGAGGAGTTTTTAAGATTATCTCCTGTTCAGTCATGAGGACCAGAGTTTGGATCACAACACTCATGTCAGGTAGCTCAAAAATGCCTCCAGCCACAGCTCCAAGGGACGTGACACCCTCCTCTGGACTCTGAAAGTACCCACATATACACGTGTGCACACACACAGACAAAGGCACACAGGCACAGACCAGATTGGACATTTGGAGTTTCTCGGTGGTCTTTGGAAGTGTTCTTTTTTGCGTTGAACCTCTTTCCAGAAACCAGCAGGAGTCAGACCTCCCTTAGCAACAGACCAGATCTCAGCATGAAGTGCTACCACAGAAAAGCTCTCACCCAGTTAGCCACTGCCTTCCACATGAGCTTTATGTTCCAGTTTTCCTTTTTTTTTTTTTTTTTTTAACTCTTTCTTCTTTGATTGATTGATTTATTTTTATGGGGCTTTCGGCTACGCTAACATCCCTCCCTCTGAAGAGGTAATCCTAAAATCTATTAAGGATTAGATAAAAGTGCCCAAATATTTTTGACATTTTTGGCCTTTGGAACGGAGTATGTTGTGAGTTTTAGTCAAGAAACCGGCTATTTTTCTTTCAGATCTTTTTACCCTAATTGCCTAGCCAATTCCTACCTCCTGTACTTATCACACCATCCTCTGAAGGTTACCCAAATTGCCAATAGGGAATGGGGTTGAAGACTGCTCTGGCTTCTTCCATGCTGAACAGGGACACAGGGTGAGGCAATTGGAGTACCCCTTCACTGGGTCTATCTAAAAGACTCCCAAATTCCATAACTCTTATCTCTAGGGGGAAAAGAAAGTCCTTAAATTGTGACTAGGAGATGTGAAGGAGCTGTAAAGTAAGAGTAATTAGTATTACAAATTCTAAACAGGAAACTAGAAAAAAAGTCAGAACATGGCAATTTGCAAATGTTCATAGGAGAGTCCACTGGAACTTCTTGACAAAGGTTTCCAAAAGCATCCCTCCATTGGGTTCTTCCTCATTTTTCTTTGGTCTTCCAAGGCTAGAGTGATGAATTCAGGATTTTCTTTCAGGTATTTTGATAGCTGTTGGAGTGGTTAGAGTCAGTGTCAGTTCCCTCTCAAAGGCTTCTAGATAGGGGGAGAAAACAAATTTATCCATCATGTTAGAACAATAGCTGGTTTTCTCCCTCAGCTACAGGTGGACACTATAGTATTGGAGACCAAGATTTGAAGTCGTACATCTGAGCAGCACTTTATGGTTAGGAGCAAAATCATCAATGAGAAATAATTTTCTAAATAACTTTTTATATAGATGTAAGCCTAATGTCTGGGAAGTTTAATCTCTTGAACTCTTAAACAAATATACTGATGACTTTACTCTTTGGTTATACTTTCCTTTTGGGTGTTTAAGACTATACAGTTGGCCCAAATAAATCAATATTTTTATACTTAAGGTCGTTTGAGGATCTGTTCTTCAGGGGTCACATGGGCTTGGGAGGAGCTCCTGGCTCCTTTCTTTTACCAATTCCATATATGTGAAGATAAGTCAAATGTTCTGCTCGACCATGTCTGGCTTCACTTGTAAGCATGAATGAGATGTTTCCTCTGAGTTGACCTTCCTCTTTGTAGACTGGACACTGGTTCAAGTCCATCTCATGGGGTCTCTATGTCCTCCTTGAACAAGAATGGGTGACTCACTACAGTTACAAGACATTCTGAGAGATGTTCCATAGTCCCCTGGAACTTAGTCGACGTTGGTGGACAAGGGGCAAAAACTGTCCTTTAAGTCCCTCTGATCATGCTTGTGTAGGCTTCAAACTATGGCTGTTAAACATCCAATAAGATTAGTTCCATCAGTCTGGTACTTTTAATTATCATGTGCTATGTAGATAAGGCTTTCAGAAAAAAAAATATTCTCAGATAAACATTGACTAGATATATATTTGGTTCCTTAAACTAGTTGACTCTACTATGACCATAGAAAATTTAAGATTATGTATATATTATTTTTGTCTCATCCTTTTTTTATAGTTTTTGTTCCACTGTTACTTTAATGTGTTCCATCTGCTTCCTCAATCTTATCCTTTATATATCATAGCAAGACTCCACAGACCTTCATCATTTGCTTAGGCTTTCTCATTTTTTACTGTCTATCTTAGAAATGATCTCTATTCCCATATCCTTTAAACACCTTTGACACTCTCATTTTCTTTTTAAAAAAATAATTATGAGATATAATAGCATTAAGAAATAAATTTTCCATCTGTTGTGAGACTTCTTTTCCTGGGGATGTTAAGCAATGCTTATTACCTTTCAAGGTTCTCAGGTCAGGCCAACGTTTGATTAAAGTTTTACTGAGGAATAAATGAATTTATTGAGCTTAGTTACCAAGATAACTGAGGGGTTGCTGATATGTGTGTATGACCTGAGGGTATGCACAGTGAAAAGCCTTTACCTAGCATGGGTCATGCCTTCTCTTCCTAGCCTTCCCTACATTGTATTCTTTAGCCCTCCCCAAATCCAGGAGGCCATGTGTGGTTAGGGCCAAAATACATACAGTTGGCTTTGAAGAGTGGCTGGATAATCCAGTGAGGGTCCAAGGTCCCTGCTTGGCCCTCCTTTATCGAATGAGCACAACCGTCAACAAGCCCAGTTATGACAATGTTTAGTGATCAGGCTCAGCTGAAGTTGTGATGATGGGAGTTACTTTATGTGTAAGGGACTGCTGTATAGAATGTTCTTATTAAAAGGACCTGGAATTTAAAAGGATGTGGTGCTAAGATCAACATATGAGGGAGAACGTACATTATTTGTTTTTCTGATTCTGTGTTACTTCACTTAGTATAACAGTTTCTAGATCCATCCATTTATCTGCAAATTGCATTATTTCATCTTTCTTTGCTGCTAAATAGAACTCCATTGTATAAATACACCACATTTTTGTTAACTACTTCTCAGCTGAGGGGCACTTAGGTTGCTTCCATATCTTGGCTATTGTGAAAAGAGCAGCAACAAACATGATTGTACAAGTGTCTCTACAATAGGATGAGTCCTTTGGGTATATGCCAAGGAGTGGTATAACCGGGTCATAGGGTAGGTTCATTCTTAGTTTTTAAAAGTTCTCCACATTGTTTTCCATAGAGGTAGCATGAGTTTGCAATCCCACCAGCAGCAAATGAGCGTTCCCATTTCTCCACATCCTTGACAGAATTTGGTATTATTTGTTCTCTTGATCCTAGCCAGTCTGACTGGGGTAAGGTGATATATTAAGGTGGTTTTAATTGGCATTTCCCTAATTACTAATGATGTTGAAAACTTTTTGACATGTTTCTTAGCCATCTTTATTTCTTCCTTTGAGAACTCTCTATTTAGATATTTAGCCCATTTTTTAATTGGGTTATTTGGTTTCTTGATTCTTTTTTTTTTTTGAGTTCTTTATGTATTCTGGATGTTAAACCTCTGTCAGATGTGTCACTGGTGAACATTTTTTCCTGTTCTGTGGGTTTTCACTTCACTTTTTTGATTGTTTCTTTTGCTGTACAGAAGCTTTTTAGTTTGATAAGGTCCCACTTGTTGATTGTTGACCTTAATTCCTGAGCAACTTCTGTGCAATTTAGAAAATCCTTTCCTACACCTATGTCTTGTAAGTTATTGCCTATATTTCTTCTAATAGTTTCAGGGTTTCCAGTTTCACATTGAGGTCTTTGATCCATTTGGCAAGGTGAAAGACAAGGATCTAGTTTCATTTTTCTACAGGTGTAGATCCAGTTTTGCCAGCACCATTGGTTGAAGATGCTGTCTTTCCTCCATTTGTGTTCTTTGGCACCTTTGTCAAACATCAGGTGGCTGAAATTGTGTGTACTAGGGTTGGATCATCAATGATGTTCCATTGATCTATGTGTCTATTTTTGTGTAAGTACCATGCTGTTTTTATCACTATTGCTCTTTAGTATACTTAGAGATCTGGTATAGTAATCCCCCCAAGCATTGTTCTTTGTGCTTAGGGGTGTTTGACTATCCAGCATCTTTTGTACTTCCATATGAATTTAAGGATTTTTTTTCTAATTCTGTGAAGCATGTCAGGGGGATTTTGGTTGGGATTGCATTGAATCTATATATTGCTTTTCGTAGCATGATCATTTTTCAATATTAATTCTTCCAATCCATGAGCATGGGAGGTCCTTCCATCTCCTGGTGTCTTCCTCAATTTCTTTCTTTAATGATTTAAAATTTTCATTGCAGAGATCTTTGGTGTCTTTGGTCAGATTTATTCCAAGAATTTTTTTTTTCAGTAGTTGTGAATGGGAGCATTTCCCAGTATTCTTTCTCCAATTATTTTTTATTGGTATATAGAAAGGCTGCTGATTTTTGCAGATTGATTTTATAACCTGCCACTATACTGAAAGTATTTATCAGTTCAAGGAATTTTTTGGCGGAACTTTGCGATCTCTTAGGTATAGTATCATATCTTCTGCAAAAAGTGATAGTTTTCCAATTAGTTCTCCTTTAATTTCCTTCTCCTGTCTTATTGCTCTAGCAAGAGTTTCAAACACTATGTTGAAAAGGAGTGGAGATAGTGAAAATCTTTGTCTGGTTCCTGATTTTAATGGCAATTCTTCCAGTTTTTCTCCATTTAGAATTTTGTTGGGGGTGGGTTTGTTGTATATAGCTTTAATTATGTCAAGGTATGATCCCTTCAGTCCAATTCCCTGTAGGACTTTGAACATAAATGCATGCTGAATTTTGTCAAAAGCCTTTTCTGCATCTATTGAGATGACAATGTGTTTTTTGTGTTGGAGTCCATTTATATGATTAATGACCTTTATTGACTTAGGTATGGTGAACTGCCCTGCATCTCTTGGATAAAGCCTACTTGATCATAGTGAATGATCTTTTTGATGTGTGTCTGTATGTGGTTTGCAAGTATTTTGTTGAGAATTTTTGCATCTATGTTGATTAAGGATAAGAGTCTATAGTATTCTTTTTTGGTGGGGCCTTTACCCAGTTTGGGTATTAGAGTGATGCTGGCTTCAAAGAAAAAATTTGGGAGTTCTCCCTCTGTTTCTATCTTTTTGAATAATTTAACTAGTATTAGTTGGAGGTCTTCTTTAAATGTCTGGTAGAATTCTGCTGCAAATCCATCTGGTCCTGATGCTTTCCCCATTCCCGTAAGTCTGTTTAACCAAGTTTACATTAATCACTGGGCTTCAGACTGTGAAC
>NW_008332085.1:236840-240042 GCF_000622305.1 Nannospalax galili
AAGGCAGATGGGGTGGGAAGAAGCCCCAAGATTTCCCAGGGAGTGGATTGAGTAGCTGGGTTGTATTGGATGCAAAGGATCAGGGAGAGGAAAGGTAAGCCTCGGAGCCCCAGAAAGAGTCTGTCAGCCCCAGAAAGAGGCTGGTTGGTGTTGCAGGAGCAGGGAAGTAGAGGGAGATGAGGGCAGGGCCAGGACCAGAAGCGGTGCTCCTGGGGCCCAAGAAAGGCACTGAGTTGGTCTGGGTGAGAAGGGTCAGGAAGCAGTATTGGTTCCCCAGGTGTCTGTGGCCCCAAGCCTAGGAATGGCACAGGGCCCAAACTAGGAGTATAAAACAGCTGGGGGCGGGGGGATGGAAGGGTGAATGTGGCTTAGGCAGTCCCGGAGCGGCGGGCTGCGCTATAGACTTACCCCAAGAGGCCTGAGGATAGGAGAATTAGCTGGTGGTGCAGGCCCAGGGAAGTCGAGAGGGGTGAGGTCGGGGCCAGGACCAGAAGCGGTGCTCCTGGAGCCCAAGAAAGGGACTGAGTTGGTCTGGGTGAGAAGGATCAGGAAGCAGTATTGGTTCCCCAGGTGTTTGGGGCCCCAAGACTAGGAATGGCGCAGGGCCCAAACTAGGAGTATAGAACAGCGGGAGGGATGGAAGGGTGAATGTCACCTATAGGTTTTTTAAATACTCCTTTATAATTAGATCTTTTGGGTGTCTGTTGTGCTCTTTCCCCTTTCATCTCTGGTTTTGTTGATTTGGATTTCCTCTTTCTTTTTTAAAACTGGGCTAAGGGTCTATCTTGTTTAGCTTTTCAAAGAACCAGCTCTTAGATTCATTGATTCTTTGTATTGTTTTCTTTGTTTCTATTTCATTAATTTCTGCTCTGATTTTTGTTATTTCTTCTTTTCTGCTGAGTTTGGGTTTCCTTTCTACTTGCCTTTCCACTGTCTTGAGTTGCAGTATTAGGTCATTTATTTGCACTCTTTCTAATTTATTAATGTAGGCTTCCCTCTTTGGACTGCTTTTAATGTGTCCCAGAGGTTTTGTTGTGTTTTATTGTCCTTTTCGTTGAATTTCAGGATTTCTTTTATTTCTTTCTTAATTTCTCCTTTGACCCACTCATTATTTAGTAGTGTGTTGTTCAATCACCCCAAGTTTGTGTAATGACTAGGACTTTGTCTAGTGTTGATTTTAAGTTTTATTGATTTGTGGTCAGATAGAATGCATGGGATTATTTCAATTTTTTGTATTTCTTGAGGTTTGTTTTGTGGCCCATTATGTGGTAAGTTTTTGAAAAAGTTTCATGGGGTGCTGAATATAAGTGTACTTGGTGCTTGGGTAGAGTATTCAAAAGATGTCTGTTAGGTCCATTTGATGCAAGGTATCTGATTAGTTTTACTTTGAAGTCTATTTTGTCAGATATTAGAATTGAAGCCCCTGATTGTTTCTTACTGCCATTTGCTTGGAATATTCTTTTCCATCCTTTTACCTTAAGGTAGTGCCTGTGTTTGGAGATGAGATGAGTTTTGTGCAGACAACCAAGAGATAGATTTTTTTTCTTAATCCATTCACTTAGCCTGTATCTTTTGACTGGGGAGTTCAATCCATTGATATTTAAGGTTATTATTGAAAGATGAGTATTCTTTGCTGTCATTTTGATTGCTGTTTATGTTCTCTGTCTCTAATTTTGTGTTTCCTCAATTATACCTTTATTTTCTTTTGTTGACCCTGGGATATAGTTGTTTCTCTCTCTGCTCACTGTATTTTGTCAAGTATTCTTTAAAGGGCTGGTTTTGTGGACATGTATTCTTTCAGGCTATTCGTGTCATGGAAGATTTTTCTTTCCCTCTCAACTATAATAGACATTTTTGCTGGATAAAGTATTCTGGGCTGGCATCTTTTGTCATGCAGAACTGGGAATACCTTGTTCCAGACTCTTCTGGCTTCCATGGTTTACATTCAGCTAAAATTCTGATGGGCTTTCCTTTGTATGTGACTTGTTGTTTTTCTTTTGCTGCTTTCAGTATTCTCTCTTTGATCTGTACATTTAGTGTTTTTAGTGTGATATGTTGTGGAGAGTTTCTTTTCTCATCCTGTCTCTTTGGTTTTCTATGTGCTTCCCGTATTTTTGTGGGGATGTCTTTCCTTAATTTAGGGAAGTTCTCTTCTACAATCTTGTTTAAGATGGGGTCAATGCCATTAACTTGAAATTCTTCTCCTTCCTCTATTCCTATAATCCATAGATTTAGTCTTTTCATGATGACCCACATTTCTTGCATATTCCATTCCTGTGGTTTTATATATATTTTCATAATCTTTTCTTGAGTGGTCCAATTCCTCAACTTTATCCTCCAGTGTTGATATTCTGTTTTGCATTTCATTCATTCTATAGGCGAGGCTTTCCCCTGTTGTTTCAAGTTGGCTTATTGAGTTTTACACTTCCTTGTTCATTTCTGCCTGAGTTTTCTTCAATATTTCTACCTCTTTTTGTAAGAGTGAAACCACTGAGGACAAGTCAGACTTTCGGGTTGCAACAGCAAGAGGTTTATTTGATGCACAGGTACCTGTGGGCACAGAGTCTCCTCGGAGGACTTGCGCGCCCCAGGTTGGAGTTTGGCAGTTTTTATAGGGCAGAAGCAGGGTACAGAAGCAGGAGAGCGGTTATTCGTTAATTCAAAAACACAGAGTAATTTCAAAAATACACAAGAATATGGGGTAAGGGTCGGGGCTGAGGGGAAGTGGGATTACTGGTATCGAAAACACACAGAGATATGGGGTAAGGGTCGGGGCTAAGGGGAAATGGGATTACTGGTATCGGGCCCTAAGGGTGGTCCTTCCGCCCATAAGATTTGTTTACAGCTTGATCCTTGAAGCTTGACCAGCGGTGCCTGCCTGTTTTGCAGCTTTTAGATAAGGCTGGTTCTGGCTTCTGGCTGACAATGGGCTTGTGGAGCTTTTAGATAAGGCTGGTTCTGGCTTCTGGCTGACAATGGGCTTGTGGAGCTTTTAGATAAGGCTGGTTCTGGCTTCTGGCTGACAATGGGCTTGTGGAGCTTTTAGATAAGGCTGGTTCTGGCTTCTGGCTGACAATGGGCTTGTGGAGCTTTTAGATAAGGCTGGTTCTGGCTTCTGGCTGACAATGGGCTTGTGGAGCTTTTAGATAAGGCTGGTTCTGGCTTCTGGCTGACAATGGGCTTGTGGCGCCTAGTTTCCTCA
>NW_008332085.1:246749-259050 GCF_000622305.1 Nannospalax galili
AGGGGAAGTGGGATTACTGGTATCGAAAACACACAGAGATATGGGGTAAGGGTCGGGGCTAAGGGGAAATGGGATTACTGGTATCGGGCCCTAAGGGTGGTCCTTCCGCCCGTAAGATTTGTTTACAGCTTGATCCTTGAAGCTTGACCAGCGGTGCCTGCCTGTTTTGCAGCTTTTAGATAAGGCTGGTTCTGGCTTCTGGCTGACAATGGGCTTGTGGCGCCTAGTTTCCTCATTTTGTAAATTCATTCAGAAGTTTATCCCTATCTTCTTTGAGTTCTTTTATTTGTTTGTTCGTGTGTTCTTTAAATTTCTTGAATTCCTTGATCATGTTTATGGTTGTTCTTTTGAATTCAGCATCCTGGATTATCTCAAGGGGTTCTCCTTGTAGAAGTCTTCTACAGGATTGGTGGAGCTTGGTGGGACATAGTATTTTGGCCTTCCATTCTATTATTCTTTCGTTGTGATTTTGGCATGTGAATTTCTTTTGTTGTTTATAATTCTGATATGAAAATTAAATTGAAGTATGTATTACTTCTGTTCATATTATCAGGGTGACTAGATCCTTTCTTCATTGGTTATGTAAATCTGGTTGGTACAAGGTTCAGGTTCTCTCAGGTTTAATTTGGAGGGAACTGGTGGCTTCAGATCAGCTCTTCAGGAGTATCCACAGAAGCCCAATTCAGGTTCCAGTCGGTACCCTCAGGCTTCCTGCACCACATGGAGGCAGGATCCCAGCACTCTCAGGCAGTCCCTTGTTTCTCAGGCCCTCTGCTAAAGGGAGGCACTCTGGGTTTGCTGAGATCAGAGCTCCTACACCAGTGGAGTTTGAAATCCACCCTCTCAGGCTGTCTGCTAGGATGTTAGCCTTAGCTTATCAAAGCCAGATCTGCCCTGGGGCCTTGAGAAGAGCCTCACAAAATCACAGGGGCATGTGTATGGCACAATTAGGGCATGCTCACCACCACGTGGAGGAAGGATCTGGGGGCTCTCACACACACCCCTGTGTTCTCAGGTCCTCTGTCAGAGGGAAGCCAGAAATTGGCACTCTCTGGAGGACTGCTGACATCAGAACCACTACACAGACCGATGTCAGAACCCACCTTGTCAGGCTGTCTGCTGGAATCTCAGCCTTAACCTACCAAAGCCAGATCTGCCCTGGGGCCTTGGAGGGGCCTCACAAAATCCTTGGTAGGGGGATGGTATGGTGCAATTAGGGGAGGCTCACCACCATGTGGAGGCAGCATCCAGGGGCTTTCAGGCAGTCCCCTGTATTCTAAGGCTCTCTGCCAGAGGGAGGCTTTTGGGAGGCCAGAACTCGGCACTCTCTGGAGGTCTGCTGAAATTAGAACCGCTACACCCATGGAGGTCCAAACCCACCCTCCTCAATCTGGATTTTAAAATATATTTTATTATTTTCATTTTATGTGTATGAGTGTATTGCCTGCATGTATGTAAGTGCACTTGTGTTGTGCAATGCCTACGTAGGTCGGAAGAGGGTGTGGGATCCTGTTGCACCAACCCCCTCCCCCCTCCCAGAGACCCTTGAGCGTTCTCTGGGATCCCAGAGAGCCAGGTTCTAGTGCAACTAACTAAGCCGTCACAACAGCCCTCCAGTTACAGTTTGGGGAATAAGGATATTTATTTGGGCTTGCCGACAAAGCTTATGTCATTTGGGAGAGGGTCACTTACAAAGGCATGCACACCTTTGGGCTCTTTCCCACATTTGAGATCCGAGTCTTTGGCACCGAGTCCCACCCGTATCAGCGCACTTTGCTACCAAGATGGCGACTCCCTTCCCTTTTTTTCCAGAGTCCTTAGAGTCTCTCAGAGTCTTCAGTGCCCTTCCCTGGACTCTCCCCTTCATGCATGTGAAGCTGACTGATTGTGTGGGAGGAGTGGCTGTCTTCAGGGACTCACCTACCGAACAGATCCCCTGGAACTGGAGTTAGGACAGTTGTAAGGTGCCATATGGGTGCTGGGAATTGATTCTGGGTCCTCTGCAAGAGCAGCCAGTCCTCTTAACCGCTGAGTCAACTCTCCAGCCCCCTCAATCTAGATTTTAAGAGTTGTGCAGGGACACAGTTCAGAACTTTGTACTTAGAGTTGGAGAAATGAGTCAACAGTTAAGAGTTCTTGTTGATCTTCCATAGGACCTGGGTTCCATTCCAGCAACCACGTCAGGTGACTTGCAACCATCTGTGGCTTCTATCTAGGAGATCGGATGCCCTTTGACCTTTGTCAGCTTCTGCTCACAGTTGTTCCACCAATGCAGGCAAGCACGCACACAGTCCACATCAAATAAAAAATGAATGATTAAAAAATTGTCTTAATGTCTTCTTCAATCTCTTTCTTCAAAGAGGTGGAGTTTTCATTGTAGAGATTGTTAATGTTTTTGATTAGATTTATTCCTAGATATTTAATTTTTTGAGGCTATTGTAGCTGGAGCGTTTCCATGAACTCTTTCTCCAATTGCTTCTCTGAAACATTCCTTTTAAAATGCTTGGAATTTAGAAAGGCTAGTGACTTTTGTAAATTGATTTTGTATCCTGCCAGTTTTCTGAAAGTATTGATCATTTCTAGTTTTCTGGTGGAATTTTGGGGATCTCTCTTTTTTTAATTTATTATTTTTATTTTATGTGTATGAGTGTATTGCTTGCATGTAAGTGCAGCTCTGTCATGCAATGCCTGTGGAGGGCAGAAGAAATTGTTGGTTCCCCTGGAACTGGAGTTATGAATGGCTGTTATCTGCCTTGTGGGTGCTGGGAATCAAACCTGGTTCCTCTGAAAGAGCAGTCAGTTCTCTTAATTGCTGAGCTATCTCTCCAGCCCCAGAATCTTTTATGAATGTCACATCATCTACAAATAGGGATAATTTGACCCTTTGTTTTCAAATTATTACTCCTTTAATTTCCTTCTCTTGTCTATTGCTCTAGCCAGATGCAAACACTATACTGAAAAGGAGTGGAGATAATCCGGAGCCTTGTGTGGTTGCTGATTTTAATAGGAATGCTTCAAGTTTTTCTCGACCTAGAATGATGCTGGTTGAGGGTTTGTAGTACCTAACCTTAATTATGTTGAAGGGTGTTCCCTCCAGGCCAGTTCCCTCTAGGACTTTAACATGAATATGTGTTGCATTTTGTCCAAGGCCTTTTCTGCATCTGTTGAGATGATCATGTGATTTTTGTCTTTAAATTCATTTATATGATATATTACATTTATTGACTTACGTATATTGAACCATGTCTGCAGCTCTGGAATAAACCAGCCTTGATTGTGGTGGATGCTCTTTTTGATATGTATCTGTTTGAGATTTGCAAATATTTTGTTGAGAATTTTTGTATCTATACTTGCTAAGGAGAGGGGCTTGTTTTTGTTTTTTTCAAGCTGGGGGATTTTTATTACAGTTTCAGTTTCCTTAATTGTTATGGGCCTGTTTAAGTTGTTGATCTCTTTTGTGTATTCATTGAATTTAGAAATTCATCCATTCTTTTTAGATCTTCTAATTTCAGAGAGTATAGATTTTTAAATATTCTCTTATAATGTTCGGAATCTTTTTGGTGTCTGCTGTGATGTTTTTCCCTTTGCCTCTGATTTTATTAGTTTGGATTTGCTCTTTTTTTTTCTTTTAATTAGCTTGTCTTTCTATCTTTTCACAACACCTGCTCTTAAAGTTATTGTGGGGGGTTTTCGTATTGTTTTTTCTGTATTTCATTGATTTATGCTCTAATTTTCACCAATCCTACTCATCTGCTGCATTTGGATTTGATTTGTGCTTGCTTTTCTAAATGATTGAATTGTACCATTTAGTCGTTTATGTGTGATTTTTAAAAATATTTTATTTATTATTTTTATTTTATGTGTACAAGTGTATCGCCTGCATGTATGTGAGTGCACCCCTATCATGCAATGCCATGGAGGTCAGAAAAGGGCTTAGATTCTCCTAGAACTGGAGTTAAGGATGGTTCATAGCTGCCACATGGGTTCTGGGAATTGAACCTGGGTCCTCTGCAAGAGCAGTCAGTGCTCTTAACTGCTGAGCCATCTCTCCAACCTTTATGTCTGCTTTATATGATTTAAAAAAAATTGTAGGCACTTAAAGGTACAAATTTCCCTCTTGGGGCTGTTTTTAATGTGTCCCAGAGGTTTTGTTTTATGTTGTGTTATCATTTTCATTTAGTTCTAGCAATACTTTCATTTCTTTCTTGATTTCTTCTTTGGCCCGTTCACCTTTCAGGATCATGCTTTTTCATTGCCACCAGTTCCTGCTGTTACTAGCGCATCATTTGCTGTTGATTTTAAGCTTTATTGCATAGTGATCTGATACACATAATTATTTCAAGTTTTTCTTTGTATTTCTTGAGGCTTGATATGTGATCTATTTTAGAGAAAGTTCCATAGGCTTCTGAGTAGAATGTGTATTCTTTTGTGCTTTTGTGGAATATTCTGTATTCTGTTAGGTCCTGTAACATGGAAATGACTTATTCCTCTGAGGAGGAATGGTGGGAAGAAGGGTGGACCCTAGCGCGATGGGAGACTGGAACGAAAAAGGGAGGGATTGGAACCATCTTGGAAGCGGGGAATAGGAGTGGGTGAGGTAGCCTGCCCTGGACCCTGTGGGGTGCAGGAACCTTGCGAGGACCCTGTGGACCCCACACAGAACTTTGTGGGGTGAATGGGCATGGACGGATGTGAGATGAGGCAGACAGTGAGGGAAAGCGATCAGGAAATAGCAGGCTGTTGAGCCCCATGGGGCGTTCATTTCTTTGTAAGTCACTCCCCTACCCCCAAAGGTATAAACTGTGCAAAATTCAGATAAAGATGTGTTATGTCAGTTTGTCTACCTGTGTCAGGATCAGGAGACTCTGAAGAGAGTGAGAGCAGGTCAAACAGAGAGCAGGAAGGAGAAAAGTTAGTGGACAGTTCCATTTGATGTATGATGCCATTTAATTCAGATGTTTCTCTGTTTATTCTTTGCCAGATGACTTCTCTATTGGAGAAGGTGGGGTATTGAAGTTCTGTGCTCATAAATTTGCAGAATTATTATTGTGTAAATGCCCATCATACCAAAAGCAATTGTAGATTCAGAACAATCTCAATCAAAATGACCTTGATAGTCTTCACAGAAACAGAAAATAACATCCTAAATTTCATATTGAATCACAAAAGACTCCACAACCAAAGAAATCATGAACACAAAAAGCAATGCTGGAGGGATTACCATACTAGATTTCAAACCATATTGCAGAGTTATAGTCATAAAAATAGCATGGTACTGGCAGAAACTTAGGCATGTAGATCAAAGGAACAAAACAGAAGACCCAAACCTGAGTGCACAAAATTTCAGCCACCCAATATTTGACAAAGGTGCTAAGAACACACAGGGGATGAAAGACAGCATCTTTAACAAATGGTGCTGGTAAAACTGGATGTCCACACACATGTAGAGGGACGAGATTAGACCCTTATTTATCACCCTATACAGAAGGCAATTTCAATTGGATAAAAGATCTTAATGTGAAACCTGTAATGCTAAATCTCTTAGAAGAACACATAGGCAGTACTCTACAAGACATAGGTGGAGGAAAGCACTTAGTAAATCACACTTTAGTTGCTCAGGAATTAGGGTCACCATTTGATAAATGGGAGCTTATTAAGCAAAAAATCCTCTGTACTATATAGCAAACAACCAATCGATTGAAGAGGAAACCCACACACTGGGAAAAAAAATCTTCACCAACTATACCTCTGACAGAGGATTAATATTCAGTATATACAAAGAGCTAAAAAAATATAGTGTCAAGAAAAAAATGACCCAATCAAAATGGATCTGAACACAGAGCTCTCAAAAGAAGAAATTGAAATGGCTTAGAAGTACATTAAATGCATTCAACTTTCTTACTAATTAGGGAAATGACAATTAAAATAAATTTAAGATTTCTTGTCACATGGAATGGCTAAGTTCAAGAGAACAAATGACCTCAAATTCTGGTGAGGAGGTAGGGAAAGGGGAACCGTCATTCACTGCTGGTGGGTTTGCAAACTGGTACAAAAACAGTTGAAACTATTGTGGAGAATTCCTTAAGAAAACTAAAAATAAATTTACCTTATGATCTGGTAAACCACTCCTTTGCAGATACCAAATGGATTCAACATTCTACAGCAGAAATACTTGCTCAGCAATGTTTGTTGTTGCCCTTTTCAGAATAAGTAGGAAATTGTACACAACCTAAATGTTCCTCAGTGGATGAATGGATGACAGAAATGTGGTATATTTACAAAATTGAGTTCTACTCAGCTGTAAGGAAAACCAAAATCAAGAAATTTATAGGTAAATGGACAGATACAGGTACTGCTAAACTAAGTGAAGTAACAGATTTTGAAAAACAGGTTATGTGCGTTCTCTTATTTTGGGATTGTAGCCCCAAATCCTTAGTTATAAGTATATATCCTGAGGTAACTAGAGGAGTCAGGAAAATGGAAAGGAACTATGGAGTGAAAGTGAAGAAGGAACTTGAGAGAGGGTTATTGTAGGGGAAAAAGTAGGATACTTCAATCAGAGAGGGAATAGGGGGTTGATACATGGGGAGAGAGAAGAGAGGTAAATAATATTTAGGTGGTGTGAAAAAATAGAGAGAAATATATTATTTCAAAAGCTTATTAAAATACACATAAAATTTATCTGTATGGGTGCATGAATATATCTGAAGATCATATAAAAACACAGTGCCAGGCAGAGGAAACTTCCCTTTGATTTGTTGATCAGGATAGTGCAAGAGTTTCCAAAAATAACACAGGCTATTTCCACAGCCCCTGATTGTCCTTCAGAAATTGAAGGTAAGACCTGGCTGCTGAAATTAGGGCATACGTTGAACACAGGATCAGAGCAATCTAGGTGGAACTCGACGTGGAAGCCTCCTTCTAGATGACTAAGGAGCTGCCAGGGTATCAGAATATACTATGCAAACTTCGAAGGGAGAAAAATCAAGCAATGATTCGATCCAAATGTAAAGTCTGTCTCTAAACTAGCAAACCGTCTCTACTGGTGCAATAGTGGCTCATTTATCTTGGAGGTAATCAACAGCTGTCTAATTGTACTTAACGCCCACTCAATAGGAGGGAACTCATGTGTGGTACTGTAAACATAGCACTATACACATGGCTGGAGAGGTCATAGATCCTAGAGAAAAACACATTTTCATCACTCCCTTAAACCAACGTAATTTCTCATTGTGTTCTAATTATGTATCTTTTTACATTTTAGTTTTACTAATAAGTGTACTTCTCAACACTCATCAAAAATACTTCTCTTTGCAACAGATAGAGACTATTAAAAAGTTCCATATCTGGTCATATCTGGTCATGTGTAGAGAATTTGTGTCCTTGAGGTACTAAGTCCTAAGTGATACATCTTCAATGTAACCTCTATACCTAAGTCTCAGGGAATATAGTGGAACAGGGGGTGACAAGAATACCAATGCATCCCTCAACTCTCACCAGCAACGCTTCTTCAGGCTACACACGGTGTTTCACCCAGAAAGGAACAACTGGGCAAAGTGCAGAGAATAAGCCTGCAGAGCACTTACTCCTGTATAGGACACACATGCCAAATTTCTGCCACCCAAACTCAGGGACCATTGCGGAAGATGGTGCAGAAAGACTGTAAGAGCCAGAAGCTGTTGATGACCACAAGGAAACAGAGTGTTCCAGAAAGCTGGTAAGTGACTCATATGGACTTACAGCAATGGTCGCAGCATACACAAGCCCCATGAAAACTCAAGCCAGACAAAAACCCAGCATAGATGTGGGGATGTGGTTTAGAAGCCCTAACCTTAGATGAGGGACTTTTGCAACTGATTACTACTGGTTGGGGAAGTTGGTTTTCTTAGTGATGTGAAGCTAGGTAGATGAACCAGGCTTCAGTGGATGAACACACACAAAAGAACATTTGGGAACATAGTTGGTTCTGCATGTCTTAACATATTATGACAGAGTGCTTGGAATATGTCGGGGGCTATAAGAGTGATGAAGATCGTGGAAATGTCTAAATATATAATCTGAAATTTGCAAACATTCAATAAAAGTTTTTGCATTTCTTTGATGAGTGGTAAATGGTAAACTTGTCTGCAAATACAAGGATCCATAGCACACAGTAAGAAATTACATTTGTCTGGAGATATGACAGGGTTAGGGTTTTCTCTAGGATCACGATCTCTCCAGCCATGTGTATTTGACTATGTTTACAGCACCACACATGAGATCCCACACATTGAGAGAGTTTTAATCCTATTAGATAGCTTTGGATTTACCCCAAGATTAAAGGGCCACTTCTGCAACACTATAGTTAATTGTGCCAGTCATTGTTGTGGTTATTAGACTTTGAATCTGGTGTTTGACCATTGACCGATTTTCTCCCTTTGCAATTTGCATAGTATCCTCCAGAACTATGAGAGCTAATCTTCAGGGAGTTAGCTTCCAGGTCAGTTCCAGCTCCAACCCAGTCCTGTGTCCAAAGTGTGCCCTATCTTCATCAATAGGGTCTTGCCTTCAAGTTGTGGGAGGTAATCAAGGGCTCTGGCAATAGCCTGTGTGATTTTAGGAGTCTCTTGGACTACACTGACCAACAGATTTACAAAGTTCCACAACAGATCACACACAAAGAAAAAGTTTCTGAGAAATGCCCTACCCTAAGTGACACATCTACAATGGAACTCTATATCTAAGGCTCATGGAATATAGTGAAATGGGGCAGAAAGATATTAATATATCTCAACTTGTGGGCAAAGTTTCCTCATGCAGCGGAGTACAATGCATGCAGAAGGCTTCAACTGACCAAAGTGTAGAGAATGAGAGACTGTAGCGTGCACGTCCCTGAATAACATGCCTATATTAAACTCCACCCACCCATGGTTCAGAGACCATTGCAGAAGAGTGGGTAGATAGAATGTAAGAGACAGGGTTGGCGTGTGATCATATGGAAATATTCCAGGCCTCTGGGAACTTGCACATATGAACTTATACAATGGTGTCAGCATGCCCAAGACCCATACAAACTCAATCAGACAAAAACCCAGCACAGAACTGGGGAAATTGGCCGCAGGCCCCAAATTTAGCTGAACTATTGGCAGCTTATCACAGCTGGGTAAGGAAGAGTTGGTCTTCTTTAACAGAGGGACTCTAGATAGGCTGACTAGACTCTAGTGGATGAACTTGCACTGAAGGACTTCTGTGTACACAAACTTGACTTGCTAGGTCTTAGTATATATACACAAGGCATGAAATCCAGTGAGGGGGACTCTGAGGGGGTGTATCTGCAGATGGGGGAGGGGCATAAAGATGATTAAGATGTTTTGTGTGAAATGCACAAATATTCAATAAAATATACACACTGAAATTTTTTCATTTCCTACAAACTCCCCTTGTGACATTATTGTAGATCTCATCTCTATAGGTCTCTGTTTCCCCCACCAAGAATTTACCAAACCAAATAACACATATGAAAACAGGTGCATACTAAAGTGAACAATTAATAAGCGGGACCTCATTAAATTACAGAGTTTCTGTATAGCAAAAGAAACAACTAAGGAAGGGAAGAGGAAACCCATTGACTGGGAGAATAATCTTCACCAGATACACATCTGACAGAAGATTAATATCCAGAAAAAACAAAGAACTCAAAAAAGAAAGAAATAAGAAGATAAACAACCCAATTAAAAGATGGACGATAGACCTAAACAGAGAGTTCTCAAGTGAAGAAATAAAAATGGCTAAGAAGCACCTTTAAAAGTGCTCAACATCCTTAGTAATTAGAGAAATGCAAATCAAAACCACTTAAAGGTTTTATCTTACTCCAGTCAGATTGGCCAAGAACAAGAGAATGAAAGACTTCAAATGCCGGAGAGGATGTGGAGAAAGAGAAACACTCATTCACTGCTGGAGGGAATGCAAACTTCTGCAACCACTATGGAAAACACTGTGGAGAGCCCTCAAATAACTAAAAATGAATCTACCATATGATCCAGTGATACTACTCCTTGGTGTATATCTAAAGGACTCATCATACTGTAAAGTTACTGGTACATTCATGTTTGTTGTTGCTCTCTTTACAATAGCTAAGAAATGGAAACTACCTAAATCCCTCAAGTGATGAATGGTTAATGAAAATGTGGTACATCTACTCAATGGAGTTCTACTCAGCAGTAAGAAAAGATGAAATTATGAAATTTGCATGTAAATGGATGGAGCTAGAGAGTGTTATACTAAGTAACACACATGCAGAAAAGCAAGCCATGTATGTTTTACCTCTTTTGTGGATTGTAGTATCAATCCCTTATATGTGAGTATATAAATTCTGAAGTAACACCAGGAGCCAGGTAAAGGCAAAAGATACATGGAGGTAAAGGAAAAGAAACAACCTGAAAGGGGGATAGTAGGGAACAGATGCTACCTGAGGGAGGTGGAAAAATTCTGAGTAGTCTTTAGGAATGAGAGGAGGGAGGGACATGCAAGGGACCATAGTGTGCGGGGAGCAAGGAAAGTCAGGAACAGAAAGAAGGCATGAGTTGGGAGGTATTGTGGGAGGGTGAGAATAATGGGCACAGTGTGACTAGGAAGGGAGGGAGGCTAGATGGGAGATGAGTGAATCTTGAGGGGCTAAGAAACCTAGAGGGAAAAGTGATACCCTAGAAACCCTATGAGAAATGCACATAGAGTGTCTGAACATTAATGCATATGTATACCTAGGAGCTGCTTGGAAGGGAATGCAGTGTAAGATAGAAGAGACCTCCCTTAGAGTGACAGATATGGCATACAGCATTCATCAAAGAAGCTTCTTTTTGCAACAGATGGAGGCTACTACAGAATTGCACATCTGGTCAGGCATAGAGAACATACACCTGGGAGATGCCCAGTACTAGGTGACACATCTGTAGTCGACTCTCTTCAACCAAGGCTCATGGAAGACAGTGGAATAAGTGATAGAGTGAGAGCTAATGCACCCCTCAACTCTCACCAGTGAGGCTTCCACATACATCTGTGTGTCCTCAATGGCCAAGTTTTGGAGAATAAGAGACTGTAGAGTGTAGGATGGGACTCCTATATGGAACCTCACCCACCCATGGCTCAGGGACCATTGCGGAAGAGGAGGCAGAAAGATTCTAAGAGCAAGGGCTGGTTCACGAATGCATGAGGTGGAGGTTTCCAGGCTAATGGAGTCTTGTTTATGAGTGCCTACAGCAGCGGTGACATCAAACACAGGACCCATGTCAGCTCAATCAAACAAAGCCCCAAAGGGGAGGTGACAAATAGGGGGTGAATCAGCACTAGATTGAGAACTATTTGAGACTGTTTGCTGCTGGTGAGGGAGAGTATGACTTACATACGACCACTGGATGGGCTGACTAGACTCCAGTGGATGAATTTACACTGAAGGACATTTGGGTACAAACACCTGAATGAATAGGACTCAGAGTGCATAGGGTTCAGTGGCAGGGGGGAGGCATGGAGAGGAGAGGGGTTCTGGATATGAATGGGAATTAGTGTATGAATATAAAAGCTCAATAAAAAATATAGAAGAAAATAGGTACATAGCTATAACCTCATCGTTATACTTTCAAGAGAGTTTTTTTTTAGTTTAATTTTATAGTTCAAACATAAAATATTTTCTAAATATAGATGAAGGAAAAACTTCCAGGAAAAGTTCTTACTAACCATAGACTGTGAATGTTAGATTCTTGTTATTCTTGTTCTCTTCCATTGATCCTGCTAATCACGTGGGAGATTTGTGTGTTCTCTGATCACAACAGGCATCAAGATGCAGTTGTTATAACACTGGCCATGACTGCAGGACCATACCCCAAGATTTGGGCACTGATGCAAGACCATGCTTCTTTTCCTGTGAAGAGCACTACCTTGGGTGATTCACCCACAGGGCAGAAGGCATCTCTGGAATTAACATTGGCCTATTGTCTTTATAGCAATAAAACAATGAAATTCTACTGTGTATTAGAGTTTTTTTT
Source organism: Nannospalax galili (assembly GCF_000622305.1). Classification (NCBI taxonomy): domain Eukaryota; kingdom Metazoa; phylum Chordata; class Mammalia; order Rodentia; family Spalacidae; genus Nannospalax; species Nannospalax galili. Next base: position 258,767 of record NW_008332085.1, read on the forward strand.
AATCTTTAATGTTTTTTTTAATTTTAATTTTTTTTTACAATTAAAGTTACAGTTTTAACAATATACAAAATATTACAGTAATTCAGAATTTTTGGCATAATGATTACAGATTTGATAAATACATTTTATATCTCATAATAGCGATGAAGATTATACAAAAGCTATTACAACAATTATAAGAATAAATTCAATTGTCACTTAATTATCTAAAGGTATTTTCCTTTGCGTTCTTCCAGAATGATTTGTTTTTATTCTTTACCTTAATTTGAGGGACTTCAAGAAGA
>NW_008332085.1:263375-263720 GCF_000622305.1 Nannospalax galili
CCTTTAAGGCAGCGCATAGTCCCTGTTTCTTCTGTATGTTTAGTGTTTTTACTATGATGTACTGTGGAGAGTTTCTTTTCTGGTCTTGTCTCTTCGGTGTTCTGTATGCTTCTTGTATTTGTATGAGCATGTGTTTCTTTAAGTTTGGGAAATTTTCTTCCACAGTTCTGTTGAAGATCTGGTCCATGCCATTGTCTTGGGATTCTTCTCCTTCTTGTATGCCTATGATTCGCAAGTTTGGTCTTTTTATGGTATCACTCAATTCCTGCATATTCCATTCTTGTGATTTCTTAAATTTTTCATAATCTTTGCTTGAGTGGTCCAGTTCATCCACTTTATCTTCCA
>NW_008332085.1:264434-275186 GCF_000622305.1 Nannospalax galili
AGTGTTGGACAGACCTGAGACCCTGGCAGTGGCTGCGCCACGCAGGGATGCAAAGTCAGATGGGGTGGGAAGAAGCCCCAAGATTTCCCAGGGAGTGGATTGAGTAGCTGGGTTGTACTGGATGCAAAGGATCAGGGGGAGTAAAGGTAAGCCTTGGAGCCCCAGAAAGAGGCTGGTGGGTGTTGCAGGACCAGGGAAGTAGAGGGAGGTGAGGGCGGGGCCAGGACCAGAAGAGGTGCTCCTGTGGCCCAAGAAAGGCACTGAGTTGGTCTGGGTGAGAAGGGTCCACAAGCAGTATTGGTTCCCCAGGTGTCTGGGGCCCCAAGACTAGGAATGGTGCAGTGCCCAAACTAGGAGTATAGAACGGTGGGAGGGATGGAAGGGTGAATGTGGCTTAGGGAGTCCCGGCGCGGAGAGCTGCGCTATAGGCTTACCCCAAGAGGTCTGAGGATAGTAGTGCAGGCTAGCGTGTATTAGAGTTTTTAATCTCTGCTTCAGGTTCCCATGTCCTTTCCTAAGGCTCTAGCATTATCCTTTCATTCTCTCTTAAATCTGCCAGGATAATCTAAGTGATGTCCCACATCCTGATACTCTAGTGTTGGACCAAAGAGAGGCCACATCAGCATCGTTTAAAACACCTGACAGTTTTGGTGGGGTATGGTTGGGGGAGGGGGTGTTCTAAATTTGATTAAGAAATGTTTTATGAAATGTACAAAAGCTCAACAAAAATTTAAGAAGCAATAATTTCAAATCCATTCATACCTACAATGTAAGACTATATTTGCACACTATCTCCAAGGTATATCCAGGCACAGGGAAGTTCAAAGAGCACTTGGTCAAACACTGTCAAACACTAGGCTCTGACCTTGGTCTTGGAACTGAAGAGAGACTGGGGAAAAGTTGGATGGGGAGATGGGACGTGAGGAGGTGTGGGTTTTTCTTACTGCTTAAATATACAAACTGTTTTCATTCTCTGGCCAGGGTTATTGCTCCCAAGTAGGTATAGATTGGATCCACTTGGGATCCCCTTTGGTCTGCACTCTGTATGGCTTTAAGCGTTCTTTGAAGGGCTGGTTTTGTGCACAGGTATTCCTTCAGGCTTTTCGTGTCACAGAAGATTTTTCTTACCCCTTCAACTATAATAGACATTTTTGCTGGGTAAATTATTCTGTGCTGGCATCTGTTGTCATGTAGAACTAGAAATACCTTGGTCCAGCCTCTTCTGGCTGTCATGGTTTGAATTGATAAGTCAGCTGTAATTCTGATGGGCTTTCCTTTGTATGTGACTTGTTTTTCTTTTGCTGCTTTCCGTATTCTCTCTTTGTTCTGTACGTTTACTGTTTTTACTATGGTATGTTGTGGGGAGTTTCTTTTCTGATCCTATTTGGTGTTCTATATGCTTCCTGTATTTTTATTGGGTTGTCTTTTCTTAATTTCAGGAAATTCTCTTCTACAATCCTGTTTAAGACCTGGTCAACACCATCAACCTGAAATTCTTCTCCTTCTTCTATTCCTGTGATCCATACATTTGGTCTTTTCACGGTGTCCCACATCTCTTGAATATTCCATTCCATTGTGGTTTTTTTTTTTAATTTTCTACAATCTTTGCTTGATTGTTCCAGTCCTTCAACTTTATCCCACAGTGTTGATATTCTGTTTTCCATTCCATTCATTCTAGCGGTGAGGCTTTTCCCTGTTGTTTCAAGTTGGCTTATTGCGTTTTGCACTTTCTTCTTCATTTCTGCCTTCATTTCTATTTTTTTGTGAATTCATTCAGAAGTTTATCCCTATCTTCTTTGAGTTCTTTGATTTCTTTGTTTGTGTGTTTTTTAAATTCTTTGAATGCCTTGGTCATGATTATGATTGTTCTTTTTAAATTCAGTGTCCTGGGTTATCTCTAGGGGGTTCTCCTCATAGAACTCTTCCAGAGGATTGGTGGAGTTTGGTGGGGACATAGTGTTTTGGCTTTCCATTCTATTATTCTTTCATTGTGATCTTGGCATGTGAATTTCTTTTGTTGTTTATGATTCTGATATGAGAATTAAGTTGAAGTATTCTTCTGTTTGTATTATCAGGGTGCCTTAATCCTTTCTTTATTGGTTATATAAATCTGGTTGGTATGGGGATAAGGTTCTTTCATGTTTAATTTGGAGGGAATAATGGCTTCAGATCAGCTACTCAGAGAGTACCCACCGAAGCCCAATTTGGGTTCTAGTCGGGTACACTGAGGCTTACTTCACCACGTGGATACAGGATCTGGGTGCCCTCAGGCAGTCCACCCTCTCAGGTTGTTTGCTAGGATCTCAGCCTTAGCCTACCAAAGCCAGATCTGCCCTGGGGCCTTGGGAGGGGCCTCACAAAATCCCAGGTAGGGGGATGTGTATGGCGCAATTAGGGGAAGCTCATTACCACATGGAGGCAGGATCCGGGGGCTCTCAGGCAGTCCCCTGTGTTCTCAGCCCCTCTATCAGAGAGAGGCCAGAGGGAGGACAGAACTGGTGGCCTGCTGAGATCTGGTGAGATCAGAGCCACTTCTCAATGAAGGTAAGAACCTACCCTCTCCGGCTGTCTGCTAGGATCTCAGCCTTAGCCTACCAAAACCAGATCTGCCCTGGGGCTTTGAAGCAGGCCTCACAAAATCCCAGGTAGGGTGATGGCTATGGTGCAATTAGGTGAAACTCACCAGCATGTCAAGTCAGGATCTAGGGGCTCTCAGGCCGTCCCCTGCATTCTCAGCCCCTCTGTCAGAGAGGGGCTAGAACTCAGCACTCTCTGGTGGTCAGCTGAGATCAGAGCCGCTACACTGATGGAGGTCCTCAGTCTCTTATTGTTTAAAACGTGGCCAGTTGTGGCCTTCTGTGTGCATCGCACTCAGTTGTATAAGGAAGAATTACTGGTGAGAGTTGAGGCGTGCATTAGTTGCATCCCTACTGTGTTCCATGAGTCTTAGTTGTAGTGGTTCCACTGTAGATGTGTCACTAAGCACTGTGCATCTCTCAGATGTATGTTCTCTGTGTCTGATCAGTTGTGCAAGTCTGCAGTAGCCTCCATCTGTTGCAAAAAGAGGCTTCTTTGATGAGTGGTATATGGCATGCTTGTCTGTAAATATAAGGATTGACATTTAGCATATAGTAAGAAATTTCATTTGTCTAGAGATATGAAAGAGATAGTGTTTTCTCTATGATCTATGTCCTTTCCTGCCATGTGTTTTTGGTTGAGTTTACAGTGCCAGCTATGAGTTCCCTCCCATTGAGAGGGCTTTAGTTCCAATTAGATAGCTATTGATTCCCCGCCCCCCCCGCCCCAGGTAACAGTGCCACTACTGCATCAATAGAGGTAGTTTGCTGTGCTGATTGTTATGGCTAGAAGACACAGTGGAAGAAAGACAGCATCTTCAACAAATGGTCCTGTCAAAACTGGCTCTCCACCTGCAGAAGACTGAATTTGAACCCTTATCTTTCACCCTGCACAAAAGTCAACTCCAAATAGATCAAAGACCTCAATATAAAACCCAAACCTTGGAAACTGCTAGAAGAAAACATAAGCAGCACCCTTCAAGATATAGGCATAGGAAAGGACTTTCTAAATTGGACACCAGCTGATCGGGCACTAAGGTCAACAATCAGTAAGTGGGACCTCGTTAAGTTACAAAGCTTCTATACAGCTAAAGAAACAACCAAGGAAGGGAAGAGGAAACACACTGAGTGGCAGAAAATCTTTACCAGCTACAGATCTGACAGAGGATTTATATTCAGAATATCAAAGAACTCAAAAAGCAACAACAAAAGAAAATAAATGACCCAATATATAGACCTGAACAGAGTTCTCAAATGAAGAAATAAAAATGGCTAAAAAGCACCTTAAAAATGCTCAACATCCTTACTAATTAGAGAAATGTAGATAAAATATATTCTTAATGTAGACCTGGAATCTTCAGCCTTAGGTGAAAACAGGGAAAACCTTTCAAAATACAGCTGTAGCCAAGAGTTTTCTGAAAACTGTGGGATACTGGCCACCACTGTAGCAGGGGAAGGATTGGCAAGCAGTGAATGAATTCACCCTTTTAACCATGCAAAAGAAATGAAAGTCTATTAAGTGCACTCCAAGTTACTGTGAGTTGGCCAGTTACCAGCATGCATCCTTCCACTAAGGCAGTTAGCTTTGGAAGTCTCCATTTTGCAGAAGTACTTGTTCTGTTAGGCAGAGTTACTGTGCATGCAGTTTCCCAGTATGTAATTCCCGTGGGTGGAAAACAATAGTCTAGAACAGAAACTGTGAAACGTGGTGGAGCTGGTGTGAGCTACAATGCATAGAGCATTCAGTTATGCAACGTTCATGGTGCAAATGAGGGCAGTCGTGGTTGATCAGTGTTGGTTTTGGCGCCGAGGTTCCTGTTACTGAGCTCAGTGCTACAGCTCTGAGATGTTTGGGTACAGATGGAGAAACAAAGCTTTGCAACGATCCAACGTTTTTGATCCTCCCCTCTCTCATAAAGTCTGCTGGCAGGAGATGAGGCAGAAGACAGGTTTTAGGTGTTAATACACTGCCTTCTCAGACTGGTTACTTTCTGAATCAAGCAGCCTTTAAAGATTCAGTCAAGACCCCTGCAGACTCATCAACAAAAACCCAACATAGAACTGGGGAAATGGTCAGCAGGCCCCAACCTTAGTCAAGGAGTTACTGAAAACTGATTACTCTTGGGTGAAGAAGATTTGATCTTTAAGGGAATGACTCTAGATAGGCTGACTAGGCTCCAGTGGATGAACTTGCACCAAGGGACATCTGGATACAAATGCTTGACCAGATAGGACTTAACATATATGACAGAATGCGTGAAATTCAGTGGAGGGCTCTAAGTGTGTGTGTCTGTGGAGAGGGTATCTTAATATGATTATGATTTATTTTATGAAATTCAAATCTGCTCACTTTCTGTGATCACTTGCAACAGAGGTTAAATATTCTTGCAACCCAGATTTGAGTCCTTTTGGATTTTTCTGGTAAGATACTAAAGAAAACTGACCACTTCCAGGTCTGGGGGTCTCTGGGACTCTGGTCTGGGATAGTCTGGAGCAGCAGCCAAGGGATATGAGTCACTTGGGAGCTTTCTTTTCATAGACCTTCCTCTCACTTCCACTTGGAAAACTGAATTGCTGCACTTTGCTTTCCTGGATGACAGCTTGCTTGAACTTTGGGGTTTAAAGACATTGTATTTACGTGTTTGAGTGTGTGTGTGTGTGTGTGTGTGTGTGTGTGTGTGTGTGTGTATGTGTGTCCAGAAGCATGTCATAGCAGGTATGTGTGGAGGTCAGAGAACAACTTGTAGGAATCAGTTCTTTCCTACCATGTGGGTCTTGGGATTGAATTTAGGAGAACTATTTTTCTGGCCCACCGCTAGATTCTTAAAAATCTGGCTATTTCATGGGAGAAGACTGAGTAGACTGAGTAGTGCCATGTGCTAGAGCCCACCTAGAGAATCTGCTGTGTATGTGGAGGATATTTTTATCACAGTCCTGAATAATTATTTCATATACCTTAAAATTAACAAGCCTGTTGCCCCTCTTTAGAGAAAGAGATAAATACCAGTATGTGTCTGTACTGTAGTCTTGTAGCTAACAGAACCCTTTCTATACCAGAGACCCATCAAGCAGTCCTCAGTCAGAGACAGTGTGTATGTGTGTCCAGAGGTCAACCTTGGCTGTTTTACAGATGCTGTCAAGCTTGTCTTTTCAGACAGGGTCTCTCCCTGGGACTTGAGTTTCAGAATTAGGCTAGGCTGCTTGACCAGTGAGACTCGGCCAACCTCCTGTCTCTACCTCCTCAGAGCTGGGATGACAAATGTGGGCCACCATATCTGTACTTTTTACTTGAGTGTTAAGGATTGAACTCAGATTTTCCATGATTCAATGGGAGACATTTTACTGACTGAAGTGTTTTCTGAGTCCCTAGAATCATGAAAACACTTGCACAAGAATTTGTCTGATGGTGTAAATCATAAATGCCTCAAATTCATCTGGCAGGTGTACTATAGGGGCAGAGCACATGCCTAGAGTGGCTGGGGTGTGGCTTGGTAGTAGAGTACTTGTGTGGAATGCCCCAGGGAAAAGTTGCCTGAGCAGTTTAGTGCTTGCCTACCAGACCCAACACTCTGGGTTGTTCCCCATCACTACAAAAATTAATAAGAATAATAAATAATTTAAAAATAAATAAATAAATGTCAAGCCTTCTTCCTGTTCATTTGCTGTGCCAATGTGCTCCAGGGCCAGCCAGACTTCTTGGGTTTAGGGGCCACCTGTGAACTCCAGGGTGACAGCAACCTTCAGTCTAACAGTCCTCAGAGACCACGTGACCTTGGAGGCCCTCCTGGGACCTCCCTGTCAGTTCCTCTCCCACCTGCAAAAATCTTTCTAACCTTTTCAACTACATCAAGCATTTTGTTTCAGTAGAAGCAAAGGTTACAGTTCATGTTGACCTGGCTACAGGGGAGTTCTCAGATGGTGACTCTGGGAGCACCCTGATACAGGTCTATGGTGAATTGCAATGAAGGTGTATTCAAAGTCAGAGCACTCCTGCAAAGCGTGATGGGACTTACTACAGATGGCTGTTTCATTCCTTTTGAAGACCAGCACCAGCATAATGTGCCACTTAGTTCCCAGCAATAGTATGGAGAGAAAAAGGAAATTCCTGAGGGCAGTAGGTTATTGTTGCCTGCGGATTTTAGGGTTTTCTGAAATAGCCAAACCTTTGTATGCCAGTCTTAGAAGGAACCAACCTCTAGAGTGGACTTATACTGAACAAAGACTTTAAAGCCCTAAAGAGGTCCTTTGTATCTGTACCAGCCCTGGCTCTTGGAATGTTACCAAGCCATTCCACTTGTTTGTAGATGAGGTTTAAGGAGTTGCCAAGGGAATTCTAATCCAAACCTTGGGGACATGTAAACAGCCTTTTAGTTCGGCTTACCTATCTAAAAGTCTAGATCATGTATCAGCTGGATGGACACTCAGTATACAGGCAGCAGCTGCTGCTGCCCTAAGTAATGAAAGAAGCTGATAGGTTGACCTTGGGACAAGAACTTCTCTTGACCACTTTTCACTCAGTTGAAGCCCTCCTGAAGGGAACTCCAGAGAGATGAATGTCAAATGCCAGGTGACTAATTACCAGGCTGTTCTAGATTAACCCCAAGTAAGGTTTTGTAGGACTTTGGCCCTCAATACAGCAAGCCTGTTGCTAGACAACTATTCAGAGCAGCCTCTACATGACTGTGTTGAAGCGACAGACCTGATTCAACCTATCAGGCCAAACTTGACAGATGTCCCCTTTTCAAGGGCAGATGAGGTACTGTACACAGATAGAAGCAGTTTCATCTTGAGTGGCCTCAGGTATGCTGGGGCTGCAGTTGTCACAAAAGACCGGACTATCTGGCCCAGTCCCTCAGCTGAGGAACTTCCACCCAATGAGCTGAACTCATAGCCCTAACCCAGTCATTCCAATACAGAAGGGATAAGGTTATCACTGTGTATACAGACAGTCGGTGTACGCTTGCCATGGCTCATGTATGTGGTGCACTGTACTGAGGAAGAGGACTCCTCACCTCGGCTGGGAGAGGGATAAAAAAACAAAGGGGAGATCTTGGCCTTGCTAGAAGCCATATGGTTACCTAAAGGTGGTCATTATGCACTGCAAAGGACATCAGAAGGGGTATTCCCCTGAGGGTAACAGCTCATCTGACTTAGCCCACTTGGGAGGTGGCTGTAGAACTGGTGGAGCCCCTCAAACTCTTGGTTATAATTCCAGAACCAAGTTTTCCCCACAAACCCATCTATAAGTCAGAAGAGATATGGGCATGGCAGAAGGGCATAATACAAGAAAAAGAGGGATGGTTGATATTTTCAGATGGAAGACCCATCTTCTGGTGGCCCTGCGAAGGCAACTGGTAACCAATTGTACCAAGTCACTCATCAAGGGGTTACAAAAACTGTTGAACTCCTATGGCCCAGGTATTACATCCCTTGGCTAGATCATGTCATAAGGGATATCATAGCCAGATGTTCCACCTGTGCCCAAATAAATCCCAAAGGAAGGAAGAAAGCCCCAGAAGGAATCAGCACTTGTGATAACACACCCAGGGAACATTGAGACCTGGACTTTAGTGAAAGTAAACCAACTGTCTTCAGGTACAAGTATCTTTTGGTTTTTGTGGACACATGTTCTGGATGGGTGGAAGCCTATGCCACCTGGACTGAGATAGCCTCCATAGTGACAATGAAACTGCTCCAAGAATTACGTCCTAGGTTTGATTTGCCCCTCACCTTGGGGTCTGACAATGGTCTGGCCTTCACAGCCAAAATTTCCCAAAATTTGGCAAAGGCGTTGAGTGTGAATTGGAAGTTACATTGTGCCTTTAGGTCAGAGAGTTCAGGACAGGTAGAAAAAATGAACAGGACCTTAAAAGGAGACCCTAACCAAATTGGTTCTAGAAACAGGCAAAAGTTGAGCCAACCTCCTCCCCTTTGTCCTACTCAGGGATAGATGTGCCCCATATGGAGAACGATTCATTCCTTATGGGATCATGTTTGGGAGACCGCCACTTATCCTCCCCAACATAAGAGATATACATAAAACAGAAATGACTCATCCCTCCCTTCTCGTGTTATTACAGGCCGTGCAACAGACCCAGAAGGCCACCTACCAGACAGTCTGAGGAGGTGGTCTTCAATCCAACTCAGACCTGGTCCACAAGATCCAGCCTGGTGACTTGGTGTGGGTCAGGAGAGTCCCAGCTCAGACTCTGGAACCAACCTGGAAGGGCCCCTATCCTGTGATCCTTACTACACCTACAGCAGTGAAAGTGGCCAGGATCTCCTCATGGACCCATCACACTCAGTTAAAGGAGGCCACAGAAGAGGATGGAACATTTTTAACCCCCAAGCCTCCCTTGTCCCCACTAACCAAGTGAGCAATATAACAAACCAATGTAAATAACCTTCACCTTTTCTTACTGGCTTTTTCAAGTGTCTTCGGTAGCCAAGGATGACCTTGAGCTCCTTATAGTTATGGTCCTACTGCCCAAGGGCTGAGATCGCAGGTGGCTCTTCAGCTCACTTTTTACACTCTTCCAGTTCCAGGGCTAGAGAGATGGCTGAGGGTTAAGAGTGCTTTCTATTCTCACAGGAGAATGAATTTTCTAGAACCCACATTGGGGAACTCTCCACCTGTAATTCTAGTTCCAGGGGGATTAGATGCTCTCTTCTGTTATCCACAGGCATCCACACACACACGCATATAAACGCAGTACACATATCCATAAGTAAAAATAAAATTCAATCTTATAATTTTCAAGTAGTTTCACTGAAACTGACTTTCACTGTCATATTCATAACACAGAGTTGTTCATGGGAACTTCAAAATGTGGATTTGACTAAGGTACGCTGCAACAAATACTTAACATCCCATTGACATTTATTGGTATTTTGTATAATTGGTTGAGGGATGGTTTTATTGATTTAGATTTCCTCATTCTTTAATTTTTTTTAATTTAAAAATATTTATTTTATTTATTTTCCACGTATTTTTATTGAATTTTTGAGCATTTCATATAAAGCATCTTAATCATCTTTCACTGGCTAAGACCAAGAGAACACATGACACCAACCGCTGGCGAGGATGTGGGAAAGGGCAACGTTCATTCCCTGCTCCTGGAACTGAAAACTTCTGCAAACACTAGGGAGAGCAGTGTGGAGGACTCCTAAGAAACTGAAAATGAATCTGCCGTGTGATCCGGTTTCACCCCTCCTTGGCACATGCCAAAAGAACTCATTCTACCTTAGAGATACGTGCACCTCTATTTTTGTTGCTGCTCTTTTCACAATAGCTGAGAAATGGAAACCACCTAATAGATAATGAAAATGTGGTACATCTACACAGTGGAGCCTCCTCAGCAGTAAAGAAAGATGAAATCTTTTCTTTTTTTACTATCAAAGCTGATTTATCTCATCAGAAATTCAAGATGTTTTCATGTTAGGTTATTTTTTGTACAGTGAGGCAAACCTTGTTAAGAATTCAAATTCATTGGATGAAGATTTTGAATGGTCCATCCAAGGACAATGTGACTGCTATGAAATATATATGCTGGGAATTCTTTTTTCTCTTTTTCTTGAATTTTTGTGCATTTCATACAATTCATCTTAATCATATTTGGAGCCCCTCCTCTATCTGCACCCTCACGTCATCCTCCCAACTAGATTTCACGCATTCTGTCATGTCACGCCATCTCCAATGAAGCCCACGTGAGATCCTCCGTGGGTTGAGGCTGGAACTTCAAGGAAGGTTGCCTCTTGGAATTGGTTGTGCTAAAAAACATGCAGTGTATTTGGCATGCTTTTACTTGCTATTATCTTTCTGACTGTCACTGTATCATGGGCTTTCAGGGGCCCAGAAAGCACCTGGTGTCCTTGACACCGCTGTCACTGCCTTTACTGAAATCTTTTAATTATCCTAGTATGCAGGAAGAGTTCTCAGGAACTCAATCACCAAAGACAACTTTGCCTCCAGATGCATCACTATTAATGAAAGCCATTTTAGATGCAGCAAGAAGTAGCTAATCAAAATTAATGCTGGAAAGTCCAGGGAATAACGGATTTCTAGAAGAGAGACATAGATGAGTAAGTATAGATAGAAGAAGGGTTTCTTGGTATTCATTACAATTCATGGATAAATTGGCAAGATCAAGACCACCTTGGTGTCTTTTGATAAAAA
>NW_008332085.1:275479-290074 GCF_000622305.1 Nannospalax galili
CCCTATGGCCCACTACAAACAAGCAAGGAATATTATCAAATAGTTAAAAAAGTAACAACCTGGCACCGCTGGTGTTGGAAGTGCTTAATGAGGTGCTTAATGAGTCAAGGCCATCCTGACTTGGGACTACAAAGCCGAGCAGAATCTTAAGTGTGTGAGAAAGGCTGGCAGTGAAAAAACACAGTAAAGCAGGAATTTACTGTCTAGTGTCAGGTTGATAAGATAGGGAAATATGTTGGCAAAATTATGTCTTACTTTCACCTCTGGAACTGTAAATCTTAGCATGACTGTTCTGTGGTTTTTTGTAATCTTTGCTGTATATATTTCAAACCTTGCAACTGCAAAAAACACACTCAGACTTTCATCAAGCTCCTTTGTGTCTGTTTGTCACTCGCCGACTCCTTGTCCACCCTCTCGACGACCCTGTTCCTGTCGGACTGAACTTCCCCGGTCTGGGCTGGTCCGTATCACTGTCATATATGCTAAGGCCCATTGAGTCAAGTTTGTGTCCTCCGATGTCCCTTAGTGGGAGTTCATCCACTGGAGTCTAGTCAGCCTATCTCCGGTCACTGCCTTAAGGAAGACCAACTCTCCCTCACATTGCAGTGATAAGCTGCCACACCTAAGGTTGGGATTTCTTGCCCATGTCCCTAGTTCTATGTTGGGATTTTATATGTTTTGAGATTGTATGGGTCTTGTACATGCTGTCACCATTGCTGTAAGGTCAGATGAGCAAGTTCCCAGAAGCCTGGAAAACTCGTTTCCTTGTAGTCATCCACCACCTCTGGCTCTTACAATCTTTCTCCCTCCTCTTCCACAATGGTCTCTGACCCTGGGTGGGTGAGGTTTAATATAGGAGTCCTATGCAGGGGCACACACTCTGAAGTCTTTTATTCTCTACACTTTGGTCAGGTGTGATCTTATTAACTGGCTGGACTTTAGTTAATGGCCAGTTCACTGCACTTTGGAGTGCGCATAATAAACTCTCCTTTCTGTTCCATAGTCTTTTAAATAATTTATATTATATTCACGTTCTTCATTTCTTTTTTAAATTGATCTTTTAAAATTTCATACAGTATTTCCCACTTAAATCCAGACCTCCCTCCCCCATCCATGCCCTCCCTCTGTCCCCCCCATGAACCCTATGCACTCTTCTGTACATGCTGAGTCCCATTCATTCAGATGTTTATACTCAAGTGCCCTTCAGTGTAAATGCATCCACTGGAGTCTAGTCAGCCCATGCAGAGGTCGTATGTAAGTCATACTCTCCCTCACCCAGAAGCAATCAGTCTCAAATAGTTCTCAACATAATCCTGGCCTGCCACCTATTTTTATCTCCCCTTTGGACCCTTCTTTCATTGAGCTGACACAGGTCCCACACTTGATGCCACCACTGCCACAGGCTCACATGAGCAAGCTTCCAGGGGCCTGGAAGCTGCCACCTCCCTCTGGCTCTTATAGTCTTTCAGCCTCCTCTGCTGCAGTAGTCCCTGAGCCATGGGTGGGTGAGGTTCCATATAGGAGTCTCATCCTACACACATATTCTAAAGAGATAATTCATCCACGGCCTTCCAATCTCTTTCCTGCTACAGTAGTGGCCAGTATACCACAGTTTTCAGGAAAAACCTTGCTTTTGCCTTTATTTTAAAGGATTTTCTCTATATTTTTCTCTAAAGCTTCAAAATCTCATATCTACATTATATACTCTGGTAGAGAGATAATCAACAAAACACCTGACTTAATACTTTACAAAATACCTGATAATCCTTGAGCTGTCATTGTTATATATACCAGGTAGATATTGTAAGGGTGAGTGAGATGGCTCAGTGGGTAAAGGGGCTTGCTACCAAGCATGAAGACCTGAATTCAATCCCCAGAACCCACATAGTGGAAGAAGAGAACTGACTCTTCTGGTCTCTCCATTGTGCTGTGGCATTTTCACACATACACACAATAAATAAGAAGTTGTCATAATTCATTTTCATCTGATGGCTTGGGCTGGAGAGAAGCTTCATTACCTAAGATCCCTGGCTACTCTTGCAGAGGACCTGGGTTTGGTTCAATGCTCATATTGCAACTAACAACCACCTGAAACTCCAATTTCAGATCCGAGGCCCTTTCTGGCCTCTAGGGGTACTAAATGTGCACAATGCATTTACACGCATGCTGACAAAACACTCATGCATATAAAATAAAAATAAATCAAAGAAAAATCTGGGGGCTAGAGAGATGGCTCACTGGCTGCTCTTCCAGAGAACTGAGCATCAGTTCCCACATGTTGGCTACAAACCATTTATAATTCCAGTTCTAGGGGACTCAATGCTCCCTTTTGGCCTCTTTATGCACTGCATGCACTGGTGCACACACACACACACACACACAGACAAAACAGACATACACATAAAATAATAAAAAATTAAAACAAACACCCCCCAACAATCTGATGATTCTGTCATGTCCTGGGTGGGGTCTGACAGGAAAAACACAGCACAGAACATTGACAGAAGTGTAAATAAAAACGAACCCTGGAAGCTGTCTTTATGATCTCTGTATTTCTCTTCTTATTTAAAATTCCTGAAAACAAATTATATAGAAATATTTCAAATGTAGAAGTACAAGTGCTTGTTCTTGAGTTTTTGCTTGCTCTGCATGAACTCTTTTCCACATATTCCACAATCTGTGAAAGAGTTCAAGATTGTGTAATAAAATAACCTTTGACTGTACTTTATAGTATCTATTTTACCAACAGAACTTTTGCAATAAATGAGGTGAGGTTAATGATTGTTTTGCCTTTACCATAGATTTTTACCACTCAGCATTTGTTATACCCATCACAGGTGGCTACAGCTAGAACTCTAACACCACACACTAAGAATTCTTTGCCATGTCAGACTACATATGGTTCGAAGGAATACCCTTCCCTGCCATCGGAACTGAAACAGAAATCTTGAGAGAGATTCGTGATAAGTTCGTGATAAGGGATGAAGACACGCTCCTTTTGACTTATCCCAAATCAGGTAAAAAACTCAATGCAGAAAGGTTGTGACTTTGGTATTCATTCTCTCTGCTAATGAATAGGATACATTAAACACAGGACAATGAGTATTGCTTTGGAGGAGCACTAGGCCAGTTTCTGATATCATTTTCACTCGGAGAAAGGGCTTGAGCCAGTATATTCAAAAGGGATCAGCTAAGGTATTACCAGAACCAATGACAGTGGATCCTTACATAGGTCCAAGCATGGGTCTGTTTCTATGTGGAAGAGACGATGATAAAAAATGAGAATACGAATGAAGAAATAACATCTGAGTAGAAGTGAAAAGAATGAATATGAAAATGCTTGGAGGAGAGGGGTAGTTTCAGGCAAAAGAATTATCATGGACAGTGTCCGGAAATAGAAAACACATGAGTTACAAACGTTTCAGGGTGGGACTGGGTGGTAGAAGCACTGAAAATTGGGCAAATATTGAGTCAATGATATTGAAGTTAAAATGACATTGAAAATTCAAAGCAATGGTAATATACTAAAGGGATTTCAGAGAATAGCCAAAAGCTGGAAGCTAGAGAAATATTCATTGACAGATGAACACATAAACAGGAATATAAATATATGTGGTTAATAGATACAATGGCACATATACAAGATACACACACACATATATCTTAAAAAAAGAAATAGCATTCTCATGAATGAACCTCAGTGGCATTCTGTTAAATAAAATTCATCATCCAAAAAGTACAAATGATGTATTTCTGTACTTGGGGAATATTTTGCAGAGTCAAATTCCAAGAGTCAGTATGTAGATTGTGTTGGCCAAGGACCGGAGGGGAAGTTAATTAGGAAAATGATGTTTAATGAACATCGAGACAGCTTTTCAGGTTGGAAAGCTGGAAATTTGATGAGTGAATGTTCTTAGCATATACACCATGTGAATATATTCAACACCACAGTTGTATGTGCTTGGAAACAGGTAAAACAGTACATTTTGCAACTTGCATATTCTACATGATGTCCGCCCCCGCCAGAGTATTGTTGAAATGAGTGACCATAACTTTTCTGCTTTGTTCAGGAACAAACTGGTTGATTGAGATTGTCTGCTTGATTCAAACCAAGGGGGATCCGAAGTGGGTTCAGTCTGTGCCTATCTGGGAGCGCTCACCTTGGATAGAAAGTAGTGTTGGATATTCGCTTTTAAACAAAAAGGAAGACCAATGCCTCATGAGCTCCCACCTCCCCATCCATCTTTTCCCCAAGTCTCTCTTCAGTTCCAAGGCCAAGGTCAGTGTTTACTTTCTGAGAATGTTTTATCAAATGCAATTCAGACTTCACTGTGCCTGAATATGCCCTGCAGATCTTGCTGAAATGTAATCTTATTGTGTAGGTCTGAGTAGGATGCAAGATTACTTTATAGTAGATAATGGTTCTGTGGCTCCTTCTCAATGCAAACTAGAGTACCAGGATGTGGAACATCTTGTAGATTATTCTGGAAAGATTTAAGAGAGAAAATGAAAAGATAATACCAAAGCCATAGGAAACAGACATTTGAAGCTCATATAGCGTCCCAAACTCTAGTATCCAGTGGATTATCACTACTTTGTTATTATAAAGACAGTAGGCCAATGTTATTCAATGAATTCCTCCTGGCCTGCAGGGTGAATCACCACATTAGAATAGTTAATATGGGGGAATAGCATGTTCATGCATTGATGCCCAAACCATGGGGATTATTTTGCAGCCATGGCTGGTGTAACCACTGTGTCTAGATGTGTCTAGCTATCTATTGAGATAAGTAGCCACTCTAATCTCCCACAGCCCTGACAGTATCTCTGGAAGGGACCAGAGATATCCAGGATTTAACCTATAAAGTTCATTATTAGTAAGACTGTTTCCTGGGAGATTTTATTTATTTATTTTGCCCACAAATTTTAAAAACATATTATGCTTAAACTATTAAGACAAACATGGAAAAGTAATCTCTCTGGAAAATGTCCCAAGAAGGTTTGACCCACACACCCACTTGCATATGTGCAATTTGGGTTTGGCAAAATCTCACTGGGGCAATTGAGACCTAAAGACATGAGATGTAGAATATTGTCACATAGAGAGGTAGTGCAAAATGCAAAGTTATTATAGAATTTTTATGCATTTCATATAAGATCTTAATCAAATTTAGATCCCTTTCCCCATCCTGGCCCATTCAGAGTTCTCCTCACTGGATTTCATACATTCTGTCGATATGTTAAGTTCTATCTGGCCAAACATTTGTACCCAGATGCCCTTAGATGCAAGTTCATCCACTGGTCTAGTCAGCTTATCTAGAATCAATCCCTTCAACAAGATCTACTTTCCCTCATCCAGGAGTAATCAGTTGCCAGTAATCAGCTGCCACCGCTAGGATGGGGGCCTACTACCCATTTCCCTCATTCTATGCTGGATTTCTGTCTGACTGAGTCAGCATGGGTCTTGTGCATGCTGTCAGCATTGCTGCAAGTTCGTATGAGCAAGTTTCCAGTGTCCTGAAAGCTGTTGTTTCATTATATTCATGCGCCAACACTGGCTCCTACAAGCTCTCTGCCCTTGTTCCACAATGGTCCCTGAGCCCTGGGTGGGCGAGGTTTAATATAGGAGTCCTATCCAGCGACACATACCTTGCAGTCTCTTGTTCTCTAAAACAGGCAGTTGTGGCCTTCTGTGTGCATCACAGTTTGTTGTGTGAGGAAACATTGCTGGTGAGAGTTGAGGGATGTGTTAGTATTCTCTCTAATCCCTGTTTTGTTATGTTCCGTGAGCCTTAGGAGTAGAGTTCCACTGTAGATGTGTCACTTAGGACTGATTATTTCTCAGACATATATTCTCTGTGTGTGACCAGCTGTGGACCTCTGTAATATCCTCCATATGTTTCAAAAGGAAGCTTCTTTGATGAGTGACATATGGTATATGTCTCTATAAATATAAGGATGCATATTTAGCATACAGTAAGAAATTTCATTTGTCTAGAGATAAGACAAAGATAGGGGTTTTTCCAGGAGCTATGACCTCTCCTGCCATGTGTATTTGGCTATATTTCCTTCCATTGAGGGGGCTTTAGGACTAATTAGATAGCTGTTGATTACCCCCTAGGTATAAGTGCCACTACTGTACCAATAAAGATAGTTTTCTGCGCCAGCTGTAGTGGTTATTAGGCTTCAGAGCTGGGTTGCACCGTCAATTGCTTTTCTCCCTTAGCAGCTTGCACAGTATCCTCTACAACTTTGAGAGGTAGTTTCCAGGGAGAAGGCTTCTAGGTCGGTTACAGTTCCATTGCTTCAAGTCCTGTCTGAACTGTGATTTTTCAGTAATAGGGTCTTACCTTTAAGTTCTCGGAGGTAATCAAGGGAATATTTTTATTTCTTTCTTGGTTTCTTTGACCCATTCATCATTCGGGAGTGTCTCGTTTAATCTCCATGAGCTTGCGTAGTTACTAGAATTTCTTTTGCTGTTGATTATAAACATTACTGCATTGTGGTCTGACTGAATGCATGGAATTATTTCGACTTTTTGTATTTGCTGAGGTTTGTTTTGTTCCCCAGTATGTGTTCAGTTTTAGAGAAAGTTGCATGGGCTGCTAAGTAGATAGTATATTCCTTTGGTGCTTGGGTGGATTATTCTGTAGATGTCCATTTGATGTAAGATGTCATTTAATTCAGATGTCTCACTGTTTAGTCTTTGTCCAGTTTACCTGTCTGTTGGAGATAATGACGTACTGAAGTCCTCTCCTACTACCGAGTTGGGATTAATCTGTGTCTTAAAGTCCTGTGGTACTGTTTTTATGAAATTGGGTGCACCAGAGTTTGGTGCATATATGTTAATGCCTGTAATATATTCTTGGTCAGTTGTACCTTTGATTAGAATGAAGTGACCCTGTTTATCTGTTATGATTAGTTTTAATTAGAAGTGTATTTTGTCAGATACTAGAAATGCAACACCTGCTTGTTTCTTAGTCCCATTTGCTTGGAATAATTTTTCCATCCCTTCACTCTCAGGTGGTACCTATGGTACTTATCCTTGAAGGTGGGATGTTTCTTAAAGACAACAACAGGACGGATTTTGTTTCTTAATCCATTCCACTTGCCTGTGTCTTTGCGGGAGTTGAGACCATTGATATTTAAGATTGTTACTAAAAGATGTATATTGGTTACTGTCATTTTAATTTGTGTTCTTGGTCTTATTTTGTATTTCCATAGTTATACTTTCCTTTGTTTTCTTTCTGTAATCTCTTGGGTATAGTCATTCCTAACTGCTAAGCTCTCTCACTCTGACTCCTAACTCAAAGATTTTAATTGTGTGTGTGTGTGTGTGTGTGTGTGTGTGTGTGCACAGTTCTTACAAACTAGAATAATGAATATGTGTATATATGCAAATCAAGGTAACTGTGATTCAGACCATATATATTTTTAAAATATTTTAATTATTTTTATATGTATGAGTTTATTACCTGCATGTATGTAAGTGCACCCATGTTGTGCAATGCAAGCAAAGGTCGGAAGAGGGTGTCAGATCCCCTGGTACTGGAGTTGCAGATGGATGTTAACCCACATGTGGGTGCTGGGATCGAACCTGGGCCCTCTGCAAGAGCAGTGACTGCTCTTAACCCACTGAGCCATCTCTTCAGCCCCTCCCAGACCATATTTTAGTCTCTCTTTCACAGAAATTTCCCACATAGCCCATCATACTCTTTATTTATAAGTACATATTAGTTTTGCTTGTCTTGAATTTCATCTAAATGGACTCATGCGTCTTGAACTTAGATATGTGACTTCCTTCACAGAATGAAATACCTCTGACATTCATGCATGGTCTTGAGTGTTCGTGTGACTGAATATTGCTATGTGTGTATGAGTTCAGAGTAATTTAATATTTTTGTCATATGCATCATCTTTATAGTATAGCAATTATAAACATAAGGTATAACAATTATAAATAAATATCACCTGTTTTTGGTGACCACAGCTTATGGGGCCTAGGGTCTCCTCAAATTCATGTGCACTAAAGAATGACCTTAAATTGATCCTTGTGCTTCCACCTCCCTAGGTGTTTGCCAGTATACCCCTCTCTACAGCTGAGCTTTTCAAGCCTTAGTACATCCACACATTGTGAACAATTGTTCACACTACAATGCACAATCCTCTCTTGTATATCGAGTTAAGTGAGCGGCTCATACAAAATTATGTGTAATTGACTGACATGATGGTGCACATCTTTAATCTTAGCTCTTGGGAGACGGAGGTGTGTGAATCTCTGTGATACTAAGACCAGCCTAGTCTACATAGCAATTACAGGTCAGCTGGATCTACAGGGAGGCTATATCTCAAAAAAGAAGGAAAAACATAATTAATTAACTAATGCTATGAAGAATACATTAAATGTTCATGGCTGTTTAATTGGAATTTCATGTTAGCTGCTGGAGTGTAAGAGATTAGGAATCATTACATTCACTCTTATTTACACGTTTTTCCATTTAAGGTGATTTATCTCATCAGAAATCCCAGAGATGTTCTTGTGTCCGGTTATTTTTTCTGGGGTAAGACAAACCTGGTTAAGAATCCAGAATCGTTGGAAATATATTTTGAATGGTTCCTCAATGGAAAAGGTGAGTACACAGTTAAGTATAGGAGCTGAATAATGCTCAGTGTCTTTTTTTTCCTAAAGTGTTGCATGTAGTTTAAGCTGACCTTGAACTCTATATAGCCAAGAATAGTCTTAGCCATTTAGTACTCCTGCATCTATCTCCTGTGTTCAGTTCCAGGTTAATGGCATGTACTGCCATGATCAAATTTTGTGATCCTCAGGGTAAAATATTTGGAAAGCAATTTATTGCGCATATCATGTACTAGGGCTTATGACCTCTCCAGCCACAGACTTTTGACCATGTTTACAGTATCAGATGTGATTTCTCCCTTGTAGAGTGTATCTTAGTTCCAATCAGAAAATGATTGGTTCCCTTATAACTTCTTGACCTTTTTGCACCAGGGGCCCCATCTTTTATGACTGGTTGATAGCATAGAACACAGTGTCCATTCCTGAGTAAGACTGCTAATGACAATTCTCCTTCTACAGCATGCATGGCACCTTCCAATATTATGAGGGCTTTCCAGCAGATATGAAGCCTCCAAGCTTCCAGTAACAACCGGCTTGCTGTCCTTAGGTCTTGTGACATGAGCTTAAGGTTATCATTAGCACTAGGGTCTTACCATCTGACAATGGCAATTATCGATATTGTTTGGGGCCTCAGGCACTTTCATGACAAGTTGCAAGGATGTAACCTACTCCTGGGGTTTTCATTGAGTAACCTTTGGCTTCTGATATCAGCACTAACTATCCATGAATGAGACCTCTGTTCAAACTCCTTTATGTTTTTTAAATGAGTTGACAAATTACTGGGTATCCATACTCCTTTTTCATCCATCTTTTGTTTTGTCTAACCTTCTTCCCCACCCCACCTGAACTTTCCATCGGAGTGTCCGCTTCCTCTACTTGTGTATCACATGCGTTCTGGTATCTCTACTCCCTTAAGGCCCATTTTTCTTCTTCCTTCTCAAATGGCCCCTTCATAGCTTCCTGACCTTTACAGGTACTGAAATTTAAACACACTCTTATTTGAATTCAAAGCTAAGTCCCCCGCATTGTGCCAGTGTCACACTGAAGAAAACTAATTCTTGGAGTAGTCTAAACAAGAGTGAGCCTGATCTGTTGGAGTGTTCTGATCTCTCTCCGAAGAGTTCTGTTCTAATTTCTTCTCCTATTCTGTTTCTATTCTGTCTAAAAGGACTTTCCTTGTATTTATTGCAAACATGGGATGGCATGTTCCTATAAGCAATCTTTGATAGAAGTTTATAAAGGAAGAAATTGTTTTTCTGATCCTACTGAACAGCATACAAAATCACAAACAGGTATCATCAACCTATGGCCACACGTTACTGCCACTATTTGTAGAGAACATGCTGTTTTTGACATCATTTTGTTTCCAATGTCACTGCTACTTTCAGTGGGTGGTCTTAGGTTGAATTACATATTTCATGACCACCTATAGTCTTCTTAGTCAGGGACCTAAATGGGTCATAAAGGAGAAATAGAGAACACGGTATAAGGTTAAAGCTATGTGTTCAGCTTATCTTATGAGTTAATTACACTGGGATTCCAAAGTACTTTTAAGACTGATTGCGTTGCTTTTATTAAAGGTCAGTTACTTTTGAACAAACAACACACATTACGTAAACAGAATGAGCACATGGCTCTAAATGTTCTCAAAGACTGTGGTTGACAAGGTTTTGTAAAAATTTAGTTTGTGAAGGCTATTTACAGAGTCATTCCCCAGTCAATTTCAAACCACATGACACAGAATCTACAGTGTTGTCTTTCTCGGTCTGTACTTTACTTTGTATAATGTCTTGTAGCTCTATCCATTGTCTTGGGAAGTTCATAATTTAATTAAAAATTTGTATTTATCATTTTTATTTTTTTATATTTATATGTGTATTGCCTGCATGTAGGTAAGTGCACCCATGTCGTGCAATGCCCACGGAGGAGAGAAGAGGCTGTCGGATCCCCTGGAACTGGTGTTACAGACAGTTGTTAGCTGCCATGTCAGTGTTGGGATTTGAACCCAGGTCTTCTGCAATTACATTCAGTGTTCTTAACTGCTGAGCCATCTTTCCAGCCTCATAACTTAATTTTGAGAAAATATTTTTATTTTATTTATTTTTATTTTATGTGTATGGGTAATATGCCTGCATGTGTGTAAGTGCACCATGTCATGCAGTGCCCACAGAGGGTAGAAAAAGGCATTAGATCCCCTGGAACTGGAGTTATGGATGGTTGTTAGTTTCCATGTAGGTGCTGGGATTCAAAACCAGGTCTTCTGCAAGAACAGCCAGTGCTCTTAACTGGTGAACCATCTCTCCAGTCCCATAATTTCATTTTTTATAGTTGAATAAAATTCACCGTGTCCATGCACCATATTTTCACTATCCATTCATCAGTTAATTAGAATCTTGGCTGCTTCCACTTCCTGTTATTAATAGGGAAATAATGGACATGGATGAGCAAACATCTCTTTCCACAGTAGGGTGGAATGCTTTCTGTATTTGCCCAAGTGTGCTATAGTTAGATCATCTGGCAGATCTATTTTTGTTTTTGAGAAATCCCAACACTAATTCCATAGTGGCTATACCAGTTTACCCTCCTACCAATGGTGAATAAAGGTTCCCATTTCCTCACATTTTCACCTGCATTTATTGTTCTGATTATGAACATTCTTACTGGAGTGAGATGGAATCTCAAAGTAGCTTTAATTTAATTTACTAACCACTTATTATTCTTTCTTCTTTGAGAGTTCTCTGTTCAGTTCCACAGCCTGTGCTGTGATTTTCTTTTACCCTTTGTGTTTAGTTTCTGGGTTATTTGTGTATTCACAGTACTTGTATTAGTTTCTTTTCTGTTGCTCTGATAAAACACTATGGCCAAGGCAACTTATGGAAGTACGAGTTTATTTAGCTTAAGGTTCCAGAGAGATAGGAGTCCGTCCTCATCAGAGAGGCATGGCACGAGGCAGTCAGAGAAGAAAGCCAAGCACTCAATGTTCAGGTAGGATAGAGACAAATTCTAAGTATAACAAGGCTATGAACTCTCAAAACTTGTCCCTAATGACATGTGGCCACCCTTCCTAGGGATTCCATGACCTTGCCCAAATAGCACCACGAACTGACCCAGTGTGCAAGTATTTGAGCCTATGGTAAACACCTCATTCAAGCTATCATAATATTTTTCTTTTGTTGAATGTACAGCTAGAAAATATTTTTCTCCCATTCTCTTTACAACTTTGTGTTCCAGTTTATCTTGTTTGTGTGTTCATGAGTGGTGTGTTGGTGCACTCATGCCACAGTGCATGTGTGGTGATCAGAAGACAGCTTTTGTGAGATGGTTGCTTCCTTCCTTCTGTAAAATTTCCCAGGCCTTCAAAGAACTAACACCAATCCTGGAGATCAACCTCAGATTATTAGGCATCATCACAAGTGCCTTTCCAAACTGATTCACCTCCTTGGACCTCAGTGTGCCCCTGAATTTAGTTTACAGTAATTTTCTCTAAAATCTTTGCAGCTATGTTCATCAGGGGGATTGATATTTTTGTTGCTTATTTACCTGGTTTTAGTGTCAATGTAAGAGTAGCTTCATAAAAATGACTTTGAAAATCATTTTCTATTTTATGGAATAGCTTTTGAAGCATTAGTGTTAGTTCTCCAAAGGTCTGGGAAATTTTACACGTTTTTTTTTTCCCTTGTAATTTTTTACTTGGGAGAATTTTAAGTAGCGCTTTAATCTTACTGCTTTTTATAGATCTGTGTAAATAAGTTACCTTATCTTGCTTTAATTTTTAAAAATTATTTATTTAGTAACCACATAATTAGAAGAAGAAGCATTAATTACAACAGCATTGACATATACAATAACAATTTCCAGAGCTTTGGAGAACTAATTTCAAAATTGGCTGTAAATTTTTAGGTTTACAGTTGAATTAATACAATTATACAATATTGTACTCAGTATAAACTGTATATGACATAAAATTAAATGAGGTTTTAACCTTTTTAAAAAGATCTCCATTTCATTATTAAAATACAGTTTCATACAGAAACACTCATTTTTAACGGAATCGACACGAAGATGTTTGCACACGTGTTTCTGGTCTCTATATATTTGATTATTACTAGTCACAGTCAGTTACTTTCTGAGCTCCTTGGCATCTGAGCATGGATATAAAGTCATCAGGTAGATTTCAACAGGTCACCAGGCTTGTGGGTGGCAAGCCCTTTTATCTGTTGAGGCCATCTCTCTGGCTCCAGTGATCTCCATTTTTTAAAAATTAAAATTTTTTTTAATAATGATTAGAAGAAGCATTTCATTACAGCATTAACATATTCAGTAACACACTCAGAGCAAGAGTACATCTCTTTCACAAGTGGCTGCAAGTTTCTAGATTCACAGTAGAATTAATACAGTTATACAATATTGAACTCGGTATAAGCCCCATAAGACATAAAATTGAATGATTCTTTAACTTTTAAGAAAGATCTCTATTTCATTTTAAAATATACTGTTCCTTACAGAAAAACTCATTATTTTTGCTACTAACACAGATGTTGGCACATGCGTCTCTAATCTGTATGTATCTGATTATTGCTAGTCATAATCGGTTGTACTAGGTTCCTTGGTGCCTGTGTATGTCTATAAAGTCATCGGGTAGACTTCAGTGGTAATGTTTATCCCCTCTACTATTTAACATGACCTAAATTTTTATGCTTCCTCCTCAAATATAACACATTTAAAAAAATTTGTTGACTTTTTTTTGTGTGTGTATATCACGTAGAACATCCCATACCATCTTACTCAACTATACACCCACTTCCCAGATGGCACCCTCCCATAGTCTCCTTCCCTCCACTAGAGCCCTTATACTCTGGTATCCCTGCTACTGTCTGCTGTGTTGCCGGCACCCCCAGTCATTCCCCACTACTTGTCCATCTGGTGAATCTAGTCAGCCTATCTAGAGGTCTTTGTTTTAGGAAGGTCAGCTGTTCCTCATCTAGCAGCAATCAGTTGTCAATATTCCTTTAGATAAGATTGGGGTTTGCTGTTCATTTTCCCAGACCTATGCTGGGTTACTGTCTGGGAGTCTCTTGGGCCACCCTGGCCAACAACTCAAAGGATGGTATCTCCTGTCTGGCATTGTTTCTTGTTATGTAGCCTTTAGCTATACACATAGACTCTTAAAAAATTGTATTGACCCCTTTAATCTTTGGTTATACTTTCCTTTTGGGTGTTTAAGACCCTACAGTTGGCCCAGATAAACCAATTTATTTTTACTCTTAAGGTCATTTGAGGATCTGTTCCTCAGGGATCACATGGGCTTGGGAGGAGCCCCTGGCTTCTTACTTTTACCACTTCAATCTATGTGAAGATAAGTCAAAGGTCTTGCTTGACCATGGCTGGCTTTGCTTGGAAGCATGGAGGAAATATTTCCACTATGTTGACCGTCCTCTTTGTAGACTGGACACTGTTTCAAGTCCATCTTGTGGGGTCTCCTCGGCCTCCTTGATTAAGAGGACAGGTGACAAACCACAATTACAGTACATTTTGAGAGATGCTCATAGTCCCCTGGAACTAGTTCACCTGGGAGGGCAAGGAGCAAAAACTGTCCTTTATGTCCCTCTGACCAAATTATTATAGACCATCTTGGGAAAAGACCAATTGTTCTCAGATAAACCTTACCTAGACATATATTTCTTGATCTATCTCTCACATTGTCTAACCCCTCCATCATGGTTATCCCACTTAAGGTGCCCCCTTTTTCTCCCTTTCTCCCTTACTAATACCCTTCTCCTATGGTCCTACCTCTCTTGAGCTCCTTCTTTCCCTTTATCCCCTAGGTTCCTTGTATACCCTTCCCTCCCCCCTCCCTTAAACTAACCCAAGTTTTATCCATATCTTCCTTATTAATGTCTGTTCCCTACTGTTCTTCTCTAGCAGGGTCTTTCTTTTCCTTTACCTCCCTGGTTCCG
>NW_008332085.1:290217-293741 GCF_000622305.1 Nannospalax galili
CAGTTGAGTGACATTTAGGCTGTTTCCATCTTTAGCTATTGTGAAAAGAGCAGCAACAAACATGGATGTACATGTGTGTCTGCAATAGCATGAGTTTTTTGGGTATATGCCAAGGAGTAGTATAACTGGATCAAATGGTAGGTTCGTTTGTAGTTTTTTAAGAGTTCTCCATACTGCTTTCCATAGGGGTTGAACAAGTTTGCAGTCCCTCCAGCAGTGGATGAGTGTCCCCCTTCTCCACATCCTCTCCAACATTTGGTATCATTTGTTCTCTTGATCTTAGCCAGTCTGACTGTGGCAAGATGAAATCTTAAAGTGGTTTTAATTTGCATTTCCTTAATTACTAGTGATGTTGAACATCTTTTAAGATGCCCCTTAGCCATCTTTACTCCTTCATTTGAGAACTCTCTGTTCAGCTCCTTAGCCCATCTTTTTGTTGGAGTTCTTCTTGTCCTGATTCTCTGTTTTTTGGGTTCATTATATATTCTGGATGTTAAAACTCTGTCAGACGTGCTGCTGGTGAAGATTTTCTCCCATTCTGTGGGTTTTCTCTTCACTTCCCTGGTTGTCTCCTTTGATGTACAGCTTTTTAGTTTAATGAGGTCTCATTTGTTGATTCTTGACCTTGTTTCCTGAGCGGTCGATGTCTGGTTTAGAAAATCCTTTCCTACACCTATATCTTGTAGATTTCTATTACATCAATTTGGTTTAGGGTGTCATTTGTCCATGATTTTCTGTTTAGTTTTTGTGAATGAATGGGATTAGCATTTATCCATTATCACTGTGTTGGGGTCAGTCTGTACTTTTATTTCTAATTGTCTTATAAAGTTGGGTATCCATGTGTTTGTTACACAAATGTCTAGAATTCTAATATCCTCCTGGTGAATTTTCCCTTTAATAAGTTTGAAGTGTATTCTTTATTGTTTTTGATTAGTTTTTGTTTGAAGTCTATTTGTCATATAGGAGAATAGCTAAACTTCTATTTCTTAGTTCCATTTTCTTATGCTACACTTTTCCATCCTTTTACCCTAAGGTGATATCTATCTTTGATGGTGAAATGTTTTTCATGGAGGCCACAAAATGATGGATCCTATTTTCTAATCCAATCTGTTAGTCTGTGTCTTATTATTTAGGAGTTGGGGTAGTTCTTGAACAATGTGTAGTAGTTCCTGTTATTTGTTGATTGTTTTCATTCGATGAACTTTTCTGGGATTATTTTATTTTTTCATTATTCACTCTCAGGTTTGTTTAACTTCCTTTTTAATATCCTCGGCAAAGTTGGTGTGCTGATCATAAATTCCTGAAATCTGTTTTTTTTTCATGGAATCTTTTAAATCCTTCCATTATATCTAATAGGTTTCCTCGGTATAATAGCCCAGGATGTCATCTGTGCTCTTTAAGAACTTGTAGAACATCACTCCATGCATTCTGGCTTTCAAGTCTCTACTGAAAAGTCATGTGTTATTATGATGGACCTTCTCTTATATGTGATTTAGTACTTCTGTCTTGCAGCTTTCCTTATCCTTTTATATGAAGGTTTATTTTATTTCTTATGGGAAGGATTTTTTTCACCCATTCCTTCTTTTTTAAGTGAATATTTTAATTGATTTTTTGTGCATTTCCTACAATAAATCTTAATCATGTTAAACCCTCTCCCCCATCAGCAGCCCCCCATAGGCCCCCTGGATTTCATGGATTCTATCATATATCCTAAGGCCTATTTGGTCAAGCTTCTGTACCAAGTTGTCCCTTGTTGCAAGTTCATCCAGTGGAGTCTAGTCAACCTATCTAGTGTCACTCCATTAAAGAAGGTCTACTCTCCCTCACTGCACAGTTATCAGTTGCCAATAGTTCCTTGGCTAAGGTTGGGGCCTGCTGCCTATTTCCCCAGTTCTATGCTGGGTTATTGACTGATTGAGCTTGCATGAGTCTTGTGCATGCTGTCACCATTGATGCAAATTCATATGAGCAAGTTCCCAGAGTCCTGAAAGCCTTTGTTTCCTTATGCTCATGTACCAGCCCTGGCTTTTACAGTCTATCCTCCCCTTCTTCCACAGTGGTCCCTGAGCCATGGATGGTTGAAGTTTAATATAGAAGCCCTATCCAGGAAAACACACTCTGCAGTCTCTTATTCTCTACAACCTTGACCAGTTGTGGCTTTTTGTATGCATCACACTTTTCCTGGAGAATGCCTCTCTATGGCATAACTAGCAAATCTGTGAGGTGATTAGTATATTAATGAATTTGATTTTACCACCTCACGATACATGTGTGTGTGTGTGTGAGAGCGAGGAGAGAGAGAGAGAGAGAGAGAGAGAGAGAGAGAATATTTCAAAACATCATGTTGAAAAACATAATACATGCTAGCTTTATTAGTAAATGTGTCTGGGTTGGAGAAAATTGAGGCATACGCAGCAGAGCCCTTCTTCCATATATTGTAATCCACATTTTCTGACTTACCCTACACAGTGCCATATGGATCCTGGTTTGAACACACCCGTGGCTGGATGTCCATGAGAGAAAAGGACAACATTCTACTACTGAGCTATGAGGAGCTGAAAAAGGTAATTGCTATTTTTATGACCATCACATAGCCTCTCACCAGCTTCACTCCATGGAAGAGCTCTGTGCTGGATAGCTTTAGTGTCAACTTGGCACACCTGGGTTGAGGGAGCCTCAATTGGAGAATTGCCTCCATTGAACTGGACTGTGGCCATGTCTGTGGTGCATCTTTTTGTAAAATTTTTTTTTACAAAAACTGTATTAAGAATTTCATATATATATATGTATATATATATGGTGTTTTGATCAAATCAATGCCCACTCCCCCCCTCCAAGATTCCCCCCTTGGAAGAGGTAACCCTAAAATCTTTTAAGGATTAAATACAGGCTCCCAAATACTTTTGATGTTTTTGGCCTTTGGAACAGAGTATGTTGCTAACAGGCCCAAGGACATTTTGATTTTTAGCCAAGAAACTGGCTACACTTCTTTGGGGTCTTTTTACCCTAACTGCCTAGCCAATTCCTACTTCCTATTCTTATCACACCATCCTCTGAACGTGTACCCAAATTGCCAATAGGAAATAGGGATGCAGATGCTCTGGCTTCTTCCATGCTGAACAGGGATGCAAGGTGATGCAATTGGAGTACCCCTTCACTAGGTCTATCTAAAAGACTCCAATATTGCTTAACTCTTGTCTCTAAGAAAAGAACAGAATGAGCATTCCCCTTTCTCCACATCCTCACCAGCATTTGGTATCATTTGTTCTCTTGATCCTAGCCAGTCTGAATGGGGTAAGGTGATACCTTAGGGTGGTTTTAATTTGCATTTCCCTAATTACTAACAATGTTAAACACTTTTGAGATGTTTCTTAGCTATCTTTATTTCTTCCTTTGAGAACTCTCTCCTTAGATCTTTAGCCGATCTGTTAATTGGATCATTTGGTTTCTTGATTCTTTGTTTTTTGGGTTCTTTATATATTCTGGATGTTAAACCTCTGTCAGATGTGTCACTGGTGAAGATT
>NW_008332085.1:293829-297438 GCF_000622305.1 Nannospalax galili
CATTTGTTGATTCTTGACCTTATTTCCTGAGCAATTGATGTCTGATTTAGAAAATCCTTTCCTACACCTATATCCTGTGAGTTACTACCAATATTTTCTTCTAATGGTTTCAAGGTTTCCAGTTTCACATTGAAGTCTTTGATCCATTTGACATTGAATTTTATGCAAAGTGAAAAATAAGGATTTAGTTTCATTCTACAGGTGGGGATCCAGCTTTGCCAGCACCATTTGTTGAAGATGCTGTCTTTCGTCCATTGTGTGTTCTTGGCACCTTTGTCAATATGAGGTGGCTAAAATGGTGTGTACTCAGGTTTGGATTTTCAATGATGTTCCATTGATCTATGTGTCTATTTTTGCACCAGTACCATGCTGTTTTTATGACTATGGCTCTGTAATATACTTTGAGATCTGGTATAGTAATCCCCCCAGAGTTGCTTTTTGTGCTCAGGGTTGCTTTGGCTATGCGGGGTCTTTTGTGCCTCCATATAAATTTAAGGATGTATATTTCTAATGCCGTGAAATATGTCATGGGATTTTTGATTGAATTTGCATTGAATCCATATATTGCTTTTGGTAGGATGTTCATTTTAACAATATTAATTCTTACAATTCATGAACATGGGATGTCCTTCCATCTCCTGGTGTCCTCCTCAATCTCTTTCTTTAACGATTTAAAATTTTCGTTGTAGAAATCTTTGGTGTCTTTTGTCAGATTTTTTCTAAGCTATTTTAATTTTTTTGCAGCAATTGTGATTGGGAGCATTTCCCTGCATTCTCCAATTGCTTATTATTGGCATATAGAAAGGCTACTGATTTTTGTAGACTGATTTTATAACCTTTCATTATACTGAAAGTGTTGATCAGTTCTAGGACTTTTCTGGTGGAACTCTTGGGATCTCTTAGGTAGAGTATCATATCTTTGCAAAAAGTGATAGTTTGACCTCTTCTTTTTCAATTAGTACTCTTTAATTTCCTACTCTTGTCTTATTGCTCTAGCAAGAGTTTTAAGCCCTATGTCGACAAGGAGTATAGATAGTAGACATCCTAGTCTGGTTCCTGATTATAAAGGGAATGCTTCCAGTTTCTCTCCATTTAGGATGATACTGGCTGTGGGTTTGTTGTATATAACTTTAACTATGTTGAGGTATGTTCCTTCCAGTCCAATTCCCTGTAGAATTTTGAACATAAATGCATGCTGAATTTTGTCAAAAGCCTTTTCTGCATCTATTGAGATGAAAATGTGGTTGTTGTTTTTGAGCCCATTTATTTGATTAATGACGTTTATTGACTTGTGATATTGAACCATCCCTGCATCTCTGGGATAAAGTCTACTTGATCATGGTGAATGTTCTTTTTCATGTGTGTCTGTATGAGGTTTGCAAGTATTATGTTGAGAATTTTTGCATCTGTGTTCATTAAGGATATGGGTCTATAGTTTTCATTTTTGGTTGTGTCTTTACCCAGTTTGGGTATTAGAGTGATATTGGCTTCATAGATGGAATTTGGGAGTTCTGCCTCTGTTTCTATCATTTTGAATAATTTAAGTAGTATTGGTTGGAGGTCTTCTTTAAATGTCTGATAGAATTCGGCTGTAAATCCATCTCGGCCTGGGCTTTTTTTTTTAGTTGGGAGGCTTTGTATTATGATTTTAATTTCCTTACATGTTATGGGTCTGTTTAAACTGTTCTTTTCTTGGTTTAACTTTGCTGGTTCCCATGATTTCAGATATCCATCCATTTCTTTTATACTTTCAGATTTAGTAGCATACAGATTTTTGAAATATTCCCTTATAATGGTCTGGATCTTTTGGGTGTCTGTTGTGATGTTTCCCCTTTCATCACTGATTTTGTTGATTTGGATTTGCTCTTTCTTTCTTTTGGTTAACTGGGCTCAGGGTCTGTCTATCTTGTTCAGCTTTTCAAATAACTAGCTCTTAGATTCACTAAGTCTTTGTATTGTTTTCTTTGTTTCTAGCTCATTAATTTCTGCTCTGATTTTTGTTATTTCTTCTCTTCTGCTGGGTTTGGGCTTCATTTGTTCTTGCCTTTCCAGTGCCTTGAGTTGTAGTGTTAGGTCATTTATTTGGGCTCTTTCTAATTTTTTAATGTACACACTTAGAGCTATAAACTTCCCTTTTAGAACTGCTTTTAAAGTGTCCCAGAGGTTGTGTTGTGTTGTATTGTCCTTTTCGTTGAATTCCAGGAATTCTTTTCTTTCTTAATTTCTCCTTTGACCCACTCATTGTTTGAGCGGGTGTTGTTCAATCACCACAAGTTTGTGTAGTGACCAGGGCTTCATCCATTGTTGATTTTTAGCTTTATTGTTTTGTGGTCTGATAGAATGCATCAAATTATTTCAATATTTTTTATTTGTTGAAGTTTGTTTTGTGGCCCAGTATGTGGTCAATCTTTGTAAAAGTTCCATGAGGCGTTGAGTAGAAAGCATATTCTTTGGTGTTTGGGTGGAATAATCAAAAGATGTCTGTTAGATCCATTTGATGTATGATATCATGTAATTCAGATGTCTCTCTTTATTCTTTGTCCCATTGACCTGTCTAACGGAGACAGTGGGCTATTGACGTACCCTACTATTATTGAGTTTGGGCTAATCTGTGTCTTAAAGTCCTGTAGTGTTGTTTTTATGAATTTGGTTGCACCAGAATTTGGTGCATACATGTTAAGGATTGTAATATCTACTTGGTTACCTGTTCCTTTGATCAGAATGAAGTGACCTCTTACTTGAGTGGTCCAATTCTTCAACTTCATCCTCCAGAGATGATATTCTCTTTTCCAGTTCATTCATTCTAGAGGTGAGGCTTTCCCCTGTTGTTTCAAGTTGGTTTATTGAGTTTTGCACTTCCTTCTTCATTTCTGCCCGAGTTTTCTTCAATGTTTCTATCTCTTTTGTGAATTCATTAATCACTTTATCCCTATCTTCTTTTATCTCTTTGATTTGTTTGTTCGTGTGTTCTTTAAATTCGTTGAATTCCTTGATCATGTTTATGACTGTTCTTTTAGATTCAGTGTCCTGGGTGGTCCTTAGGGGGTTCTCCTTGTAGAATCTTCTTCAGGATTGGTGGACTTTGCTGGGGACATAGTGCTTTGGCTTTACATTTTATTATTCTTTCATTGTGGTTCTGGCATGTGAATTTCTTTTGTTGTTTATGTTTCTGATATGAGAGTTAAGTTGCAGTATGCTTCTGTTTGTATCATCCAGGTGCCTAGATCCTTTCTTTATTGATTATGTAAAGCTGGTTGGCACAGGTTTCAGGTTCTCTCAGGTTTATTTTGGAGGGAACTGATGGCTTCAGATCAGCTATTCAGGGGTACCCACAGAAGCCCAATTCAGGTTCTAGTCAGATACACAGGCTTCCTTCACCACGTGGAGGCAGGATCCTGGCTCTCTCAAGCAGTCTTCTATGTTGTCAACCCTATGACAGAGGGAGGCCAGAGGGAGGCCAGAGGGGGGCCAGAACTTGGCACTCCCTGGAGGTTTGCTGAGATTCCAACCTTAGCCTTCCAAAGCCAGATCTGCCCTGGGGCCTTGAGAGGGGCCTCACAAAATCCCAGGTAGGGGGATGGTATGGTGCAATTAGGGGAGCTCACCAGC
>NW_008332085.1:297550-300975 GCF_000622305.1 Nannospalax galili
TTGTTGGGGTGGGGGTGGGGGGCAGAATCCAGCATGCTCTGGATGTCTGGGAGGATCTCAGTCTTAGCCTACCAAATCCATATCTGCCCTGGGGCCTTGGGAGGGGCCTCAAAAAGTCCCAGGTAGGGGGATGGTATGGTGCAATTAGGGGAAGCTCACCACCACGTGGGGCCAGGGTCCAGGGGCTGTCAGGCTCTCCCCTGGGTTCTCAGGCCCTCTGGTTGCTGGAGGCCAGAGGGAGGCCAGAACCTGGCACTGTCTGGCCTAAGCTGTTGGGCATCTTCTTGACTGTTATGTGATATGAGAGGGCCCAGCCCACTGTGGGTGATGCCACCGCTGGGCAGGTGGACTTGTGTTGCATAAGAAAGCAGGCTGAGCAGGGGCCAGGAGAACAAGCCAGCAACCAGCATTCCTCCATGGCCTGTGGTCCAGCTCCTGCCTCCAGATTTCTGCCCTGAATTCCTACCTTGAGCTCCCTCAGAGACGAAATGTGACCCAGGAGATATAAGCTGAATAAACCCTTTCCTCCCCAAGTTGATATTGGTCAGAGTATTTTGTCGCAGCAATGGAGAAACAAACTAGAACAATCCCCAATTCTTCAGAATCTCCAACCTTCTTTTCTGTACGTTTCCCTTCATGAGGAGTCAATGGAGATGTGACTATACCCTTTGTCTTCCTTGGCTTATCATCCCCACTCATTGCTTTGTACTGACGTTTCGCTTTAGCTCATTACCTCCAAAGGTAGAATGTGATGGCTTATACTTCTACCCCAAACTTAAAACTGTCAAATATGCTAGTCACATGATATATTTGATAATGTAGTGATCACAGGACATTGGGTAGAAGCCAAGTATTCCACATAGGTGCCCAACTCTGTGGCATCTCCCCTTGTCTGAGAGGAGAGCGATGAAGTCATGAAGTCAGTCTCTGAGTATTGTTGGAGGTAAAATTCTGGAATGACAGGAGAGACTCTGAGCGGCGCTCCAAACTGGTGAAGTGGGTACACTGAGCATTATAATTTGTGCAATCGTTATGTGTCATTACAAATACATAAATCTATTAAAGTATGAAAACAGAGCTGTGTAGGAAGCCTCTAATCCCAGAACTTAGGTGATCGAAGCAGGTGAATCAGGAACTCAAGTTTGTCTTTGATTATATGGCGAATTTGAGGCCAATCCTGGCTACACAAGACTCTCTCTCAAAAGACCACAAAGAAAAAAAAAACCCAATAAAACCTGGAAATATTTGTTAAAGAAAATACAGCAAAACAAAAGCATATATGTGATGAGATCATTTGAAATAACTTTAGGTCTTATTGTTATCTTCCATGAAACAGACAATAACATAGACACAGATTTTTCCTTTCACTTGAGAAGCAAAACGTGGTATCATATTGCTTTGCCGTTTCTGCACAATACTTTATGTTCTTATAAAATTCCGTTTCCCACAGTTAGCTTCATTTTCCAGTTACTACAACTGCACACTGGTACAGTTTCCCACAAATCTCCTTTCTAATCCGGCAATACAGTCTTTTCAGTTATGCTCTGATTGTCTACCTCCTTGTGAGATATTATCTGTAGTTCATGCAGTACAAAATTTATAAAAGTTCAACGAAACTAAGTGGAAGGTCTGAGATTCAAAGCCATGTTTTCAGTGTGCTAAGATTCCGTTTTCTTATACTTATCTCTTCGAATTAAGCCAATCATGATAGGGCGTCACTGTAATCTCAGCACTTTGATCACTGAGAAAGGAGGGCTGTGAGCTTGATAGCCATCTGGGGTACAGAGTGAGAAACTTTCTGAAAAACCAAACCAAACCAAAACATAAAAAAGTTCAGGATTATACACCAAGGAATAATTACTGACACCATTTAAAATTATTTTAAAAGTATATGTTAAAATTTCATTTTAGCCTTATGACTGTTAATTTTTCGTTTTAGCCTAGGAGTATTAGTCAGTGCAAGCCTTGATCTTGTCAAGTTTTTTTGCCCTTTTCCTAGAGTACCCTTGATCAGGATACTTGTATTTCTACAAGTCTCTGAAAATCTCTGGACAGGAAGGATGTGGTGGTGGATATCTTTTATAGCAGCACAAGGAATGCAGAGGCAAGCAGATCCTGTGAGTTCAAGGCAAGCTTGTCTACACATAGAATTCCATGCCAGGCAGGTCTGAAGAGTGAGACCCTGTCTCAAAAAAAAGATCCCAGGGCATCCAGTGGAATGTAGCACTGAATAGATGGACATAGGAGTATGAGAAGTTCAAAGGCAGCCTTGGCTACAAAGCAAGTTTTAGTATCGCCCGGGTTACATGAGACTCAGTCCTAATCCTTCCCCATAAATATCCCATGCTCCATAAGAAGCTTATTAAAAAATATTTTATTGAGCTTTTGTACATTTCATACAACAGTTCTTAATCAAATCTAGATCCCCTCCCCTGTGCATGTCCCCACCCCCAAAAGGACCTCATGCATTCTGCATACGTGTTAAGTCCTATCTGGTCAAACATTTGTACCCAAATGTCCTTCAGTGCAAGTTCATCCATGGAATCTGGTGGAGCAAAAGAAGCTTCTTTTTACCTCCTGCCAAATTCGGTCTAACGAGAGTAAGGGGCAGGCTGAACTGTTAGCTGAAATCCAAGGGTGGATAGAACGTTTCTCTTCTCCTGCTCAGTTCGCTCACTAGAAAGCTCTTCGCTTTCCCCTTTCTCCTGTACAAAATGCTCATTAGATCTTTCTAACTTCCCGTTGACTGGCACAAGCAATGAAGCTACCTGGGACTGTGTTCCCAATGTCAACCATAATCTAGTGTCGGAACAACAACAGTAACAACAAATGGTTCTCACAGAGTTTCGGAGATTCAACTAATTTTCATTAAAATAAGGAATGACAACTTTGTATTCAGTGTTAGTTGTATAATTAATTTTGTAAGTCATGCACCTGTTTTCTTAGTGGTGTCTAAGATTATATAAATG
Source organism: Nannospalax galili (assembly GCF_000622305.1). Lineage (NCBI taxonomy): Eukaryota > Metazoa > Chordata > Mammalia > Rodentia > Spalacidae > Nannospalax > Nannospalax galili. The sequence goes on from NW_008332085.1 coordinate 300,520, forward strand.
TCTTTTTGAGACAGGGTCTCCCTGTAGCCCCAGCTCACCTGGAACTCTCTATGTAGACTAGGCTGACCTTGAACTCACAGAGATCTGCCTGCTTCTGCCTCCTGAGTGCTGGGATTACAGGCATGAGCCACCACACTTGGCTAGATTATATATTTTATTACTTGCTTCTTTATCATACCTCTTAATATCACTGTGATATATCAATTTGTAAAAATTCAGTAAAACACATGCTATTAAATATTAAATAATGTTATATAATTTTAAAAATCCTATGCTCTGTCTTTTAGGGATCTGCACATTGGCCACATTCAAAGTCCATAGTGTGTGGATAATTCCTGCTTCCCTTCCTTCCTTCCTTCCTTCCTTCTTCCTTTCCTTCTTTCCTTCCTTCCTTCATTTCCTTCTTTCCTTCCTTCTTCCTTCCTTCCTTCCTTCTTCCTTCCTTCCTTCCTTCTT
>NW_008332085.1:301011-313972 GCF_000622305.1 Nannospalax galili
GCTCTCTCTCTCCCTTTCTTTCTTTCTTTCTTTCTTTCTTTCTTTCTTTCTTTCTTTCTTTCCTTTTTTCTTTCTTTCTTCCTTCCTTTCTTGCATCCAATTCAGTCCTTTCTCATTTCATTATGCCATTTCTTTCTTCATATCCATTTCCTCCTCCTCCTTCCACAGTTCCCCCTTCACTTCTGATCTCTCATAGTCTTCCTCTTTCCCTTCATCATTTGTGATTTTTCTAATTTTAGGACACACGAGGAACCATACAGAAGATCTGCCAGTTCCTGGGAAAGAAGTTAGAACCAGAAGAGCTGGATTTAGTCCTCAAGCACAGCTCCTTCCAAGCCATGAAAGAAAACAACATGTCCAATTTTGAAATAATCCCTGAAGACAAGATTTCCAACGGTTTACATCTTATGAGAAAGGGTAAAAAGAAATGTTATACTTTCAGAATGTATCAGAATTCATGGAGGGCTTTCTTGTACCAAGAGGACTCTTATGATTAAGGTGTTTGAAGGTGTCAGCATTAACTGGTAATCACTTAGAGAGGTTCTTAATTGCCAGAATAGGAGGATCTGTCCATGGGACTGCTGTGGCCTTTGGCTACATCAAAAAAATTGATGTGTCTGTGGAGAGGAGCATGGAATAGTGGTGGTCATGCTGCGGTTGCCCGATGGATGACTTAGCAATGAGAAAACCCCAGAGCAAATAGTACATAAAGCATAGAGAAGAGGAAGTGGGTAAGAAACCCCAACCCCATCTGAGGAGCTATTGTCATCCAAGGATTTGCTGGGGAGGGGAGATTCAGTCTCCTTTAACCCTGAGACCCTTAGTAGGTTGACCAGGTTCCAGTGGATGAAGCTACACTGAAGGGAATTTGGGGACACAAATTTGACTCTGTAGACCTTTGACTCTCTTGACCTCTGAAGAAAATGACTAATACATGGAACAAAATAAATATGTGGGATCACAAGTCCTAGAGATTGCTTCCATGAAATGGTTTAAAAGATGTTGAAAATGTCAGGACTATGGCCCTCAACTGGTCAAAATACAATTGAGCATTAGGACTCAAAGGAGAATTCTTTGGCCTGAATACCCGATGCCACTTGCTTACTTCCATCTGGGTTGCTTCAGGCTCAAGACTCTTCTTTCTGCAGTGTCTCTCCTGGAATATCTTCCTATACCCACCCTGCCTCTTTATTCTGAGAGCAGATAGCATGTGTGGTTTCACAGTGTTGCAGATATGGGGTAAGTTTTTTATGATAAATCACACCCAAGCCTCACTTGGAAATGAGATAGACTTGGAGTTCAAGAAAGAACAGGGTAAGATATTTAGGTCTTTGAAGACAGGTGCGTTAGGAAAGAACATGGCATAGATGTTAGAAGTAGAGTGTTATGGGTTTAATTTTGTTACATCACCAAATAAATGGGGCAACGACAAACTTTTACCCTCCCCCAACTGATGTGAGTATATCAGATCCCAAGAACATAAGGGTATCAAGCACTTAAGGAACAATAAGTTAAAGTGAAGCTTACGGGATTGTCTTTAATTCAGTATTACTGATGTCATTACAAGAGGAAATTTAGACAAAGGTGTGGGCATTCCAATACATGGTGTGAAGATGGCCATCTACACACCAAGAATAGAGGATTCTTGGACAATTTGCTGCTGCAAACAGATGACCTATGAATTCTGGGGTTCAGACTGTGCGGGGAAAGAATTCTCAGCAACAGAACTAAAAGTTTCACCTAAGAGAAGCTGCCCATTCTTATATTTCTTGTTATGAATCAGAGTTTGGCAGAGAAAAAACATTATGTGTATGTAGAAAGATGTCATGAAATGGTCCATAGAATAAGTTGGCTTGTTTAATACAGAATACGTTCAGAAACTGATAACCTACAGTTTTTGCCAGAGACACACTGGGGCAGATGCAATAGAATTTGTTACACAATTCCAGGAGAACAATTGTTATGCCCCACTTTCTAGGAAGATGATTCCAGGAAGCAAATGGTCTAGGATTTTAGTGCCATTTTTACCTGTAATGGCAGTTAGTCATTATAATGGAGTTATGTAGAAATGCTTGATCTGACTATATAAATCATTCATAATTTAGTTATCACTGTAATTATAAAGGACATATATTTCTTTTAAATTTGCAGAGTACTTTTATCTTAGGGAATTATTTTTCTCAGAATAATATGGCAATGGACACAGCTAAGACATCACGAGTCTCCTTGGAATCAGGATCACTGAAACTAAAGAGTAACTCTGTAACGACACTACATAAATGCGCAGGGAAGGAGAGATGGATACATGGGCTAAACTTTTGAAAGAAAGAAAAGGATACATGGGCATAATACTGTTTTTTCTCAATCCCCAGATCAGATCAGTATCCTTTCTTCAATCTGAAAGGTATGATCCAACCCCAGATTAATTTTAAAGTTAATGCCATCATTTGTAGTTACATAACTAATTTAAAAATACTTCTATTGTCTTCAGAGTGTCCTATGTATTTTGATCATATTCTCCCTTCCCATAACTACCCCAAGATCCAACCCAGGTTACTATCTACTCGATTTTATGTTTCCTTTCCCTCTCCCCATCTATTCCAATTTATATTGCTCGAATACTCCTGAATGTGAAACCAGCTCTGGAGCATGGTCAAACTACCATAGAAAATACCCTTAAAGAAAACTGTCTCTTCTTCTCCCAGAAGTTATCATATGCCAATAGCTTGTCAGCCAGGGCTCTGACTTTATGTCCACCTCTCCCCTCCATTTTTTTTGGCTTGAAATTGAGCAGGTCTTGTGCATGCTGTCACAATTGCTGTGAGTTCACATTGCAACTGCCCTGATGTCTAGAAAATGCCCTTTACTTGTGGCGGTTCACCACTTCTCACTCCTACAATCTTTTCTATGTGTCTTCCCTAACTATCTCTGAGATTTGTGATGACGGGTGTGACATAGATGTCTCGCTTAGGGCAGAGCATTCCACAGTCTCTTTTTCTCTACACAATGAGTACTTAGGGGGTCTCTGTATTAATTGCTATCTAGTGTAAGAAGAAGCTTCTTTGATGAGGGTTGAGAGCTCCTCTAATCTATGGATGTGATGCTAAGTCAATAGAAATAATTTTAATTCTATGTCCGTTAGTAACAGGATCTCCTCCAGGGCCTATTCATAGGCTCCTGGCACTGATATCTGTGACATTTATGGGTTCCATCTCTTTCAAAAGGCCTTAAAATCTAATAAGAGGGTGGCTTGAAACTTCCATTGATTTACTTTTTCTAATTTTTTATTGAATTTTTGTGTATTTCATACAGAACATCTTAATCAATCTTAATCATCTTTATACCCTCCTCCCCACTGGCACCCTCCCATATCCCCCCATCCCACTGGAATTAATAAATACTGTCATTTATATTAAGGCCTATCATGTCAAGTTACTGTCCCCAGACATCCCTCAGTACAAGTTCATTCACTGGGGTCTAGTCAGCGTATCTAGAATCCCTCCCTTTAAGAAGATCAGCTCTCTCTCACTCAGCAGTAATCATATGCCAATAATTCTTCAACTAAAACTGGGACTTGTTGCTCTTATCCACAGTTTTGTGCTGGGTTTTGTCTGCTTGAGTTTGCATAGGTCTTATGCATGCTGACACCATTGCTGTAGGTTCATATGAGCAAGGTCCCAGGAGCTTGTAGGACTCTATTTCCATGTGGTCGTGCACCTCCCCCATAGATCTTGCAATCTTTCCACCCCCTCTTCCACAATTGTTCCTGAGCCCTGGGTGGGTGGAGTTTAATATAAAAATCCTGTCCAAGGACTCATACTCTGCAGACTCTGACTCTCTATGCTTTGGCCATTTGTGACCTTTTATGTTCCTGGCCCTCTGTTGCATGAGGGAGATTCATTAATGAGAAATGAGAGATTCATTAGTGTCCTCTTTACCCCTTGTTCTATGTTCTGTGAGCCTTAGGTGTAGAGGTTGCATTGTATGTGTGCCACTTAGGCCTGGACAATTCACAGATAATGTCTGTGTATGACCAGTTGTGGAATTCTGTAATAGTCTCTGTCTGCTGCAAAAGAAGAAGCTTCATTGATGAGTAGTGACTGGGATACTTGTCTATAAATGTAAGGATTCACATTTTGGACATAGTAAGAAATTACATTTGTCTAGGAATATGACAGTCTTGGGGTTTTCTCTAAAATCTAAGACTTCTCCAGCCACGTGTATTTGGCTAGGTTTACAGTACCACACATCAGTTTTCTCCCATTGAATAATCGGACTTTAAGTCCAATTAGGCATCTGTTGGTTGCTCCCAAGATAAAAGTGTCACTACTGTACCAATGTCATTTGCTTTGCCAGTCATTGATGTGGTTATTAGGCCTTGAAGCTGGGGTTGGACCATCGATTGACGTTCTCCCTTAGCAGCTTGTGTAGTGCTCTCTAAACCTATGAGAGCTAGCCTTCAGGGGAGGTGGCTTCCAGGTCAGTTCCAGCTTCATTGTCCCAAATCCTGTGTCCAAAGTATTCCTTGTTTTCAGCAGTAGGGTCTTACATTCATGTTTTGGGGAAACACCCATAACTTTCATGTCACTATTTCTCTAGTGGGCATATCTTTCTAGGCCAGTCATTGTTGGTACCTATAGAGTTAACAGCTGAGTTGGATGAAAATTACTTTTATCCTCTAGTAGTGTGCATAAAAACTTCTTGCACTCTGAATGTAGCCAGTAGAGATGAAGCATCCATTTGTTTTTTTCTATGTGTTTTCTTCAGCAATAGAGCCCCAATTTCATATTCTAGAGGGTAACCAAAAATAAAGGCAATATCCTGTAACGTTTGGGGGGGTTCTGTCTGTGAGACCCCATTGGCTGGCAATTTGAAGAGAGGTAACCCATTCCTGTTACTAGGGTTCTTATTTGCTAGAACAAGGTGTATAGGTAGGGTATTGTTCCCCATAGGGTAATTCCATTTAGACTCGTTTTATATATGTATTTATTTTAGAAAGCTTCCACAGCAGTGGGTTTCCATATATTTTTCAAAAGGCCTTTAAGAGTTATTTATCCCTACAAACATTCCCCAACCCATTTAATCCTTTCTGTACTGCTTTTCTCCTTTTCCCTTTATGTCACTGTATTCTATAGAGCTTACCTTGCAAAGTCTACCTTCTTTATGGCACCTTACAACTATGTTAACATATAGCATCATTACAATGACACACATGAATCTAAAGTTTCAAACCTAGCATTCACATATATGAGATGTAGTTATCTTTTGGGGTCTGTATTATGTCACTCAGGATGGTCATTTCCAGCTCCATCATTTAATTTCAAATTTCATAGTTTCATTTCTTCTTAGTAGCTAAGTACTATGTTGTGTAGGTGTACTGTATTTTCTTATCCGTTCGCCAGTTGATGGATATCCAGGCTGTTTCCATTTCCTGTTTATTTCCCATGAGTAGAGCAGCAATAAACATGAATGAGAAAGTGTCTCTGTAGTAGGATACAGAGTCATTTGGGTATATTCCCAAGAGTGGCATAGCAGGATTATGTGGTAGACGAATCTCTAGCTTTGGTGAGGAACATGCATCCTAGATTTCCAAAGTGGCTATATCAGTTTGCATTCCAAGTAGCAGAGAATAGTGTTCTCCTTTCTCCAAATTCACGCTAACTTAATTTTGTTTGTTTTGTTTTGATTTTAGCCATCCAACTGGGATAAAGGGACATCTCAAAAAGATTTTAATTTACATTTACCTGGTAGCTAAGGATGTTAAATACTTTAAAATCTTTCTCAGGCATTTGTATTTCATCATTTTTCAGCTCTCTGTTTAATTCCACGCTCCAATTTTTAACTGTTTGTTAATCAAAAGGTCAGAAGAGGGTTTCAGATCCCCTGGAACCGGAGTTTCAGATGGTTGTTAGCTACCAGGTGGGTGCTGGGAACCGTGTTTGGTTCCCAGATTTTCTGCAAGAGCAGCCAGTGCTCTTAACTGCTTAGCCATCTCTCCAGCCCCTGAGTTTAATTTCTTGAGGTTTAGTTTATCCTGTTCTCTGTATATTTTAGATATTTACACTGTCTATCTATCTATCTATCTATCTATCTATCTATCTATCTATCTATCTATCTATCTATCTATCTATCTATCTATCTATCTATCTATCTATCTATCTATCTATCTATCTATCTATCTATCTATCTATCTATCTATCTATCTATCTATCTATCTATCTATCTATCTATCTATCTATCTATCTATCTATCTATCTATCTATCTATCTATCTATCTATCTATCTATCTATCTATCTATCTATCTATCTATCTATCTATCTATCTATCTATCTATCTATCTATCTATCTATCTATCTATCTATCTATCTATCTATCTATCTATCTATCTATCTATCTATCTATCTATCTATCTATCTATCTATCTATCTATCTATCTATCTATCTATCTATCTATCTATCTATCTATCTATCTATCTATCTATCTATCTATCTATCTATCTATCTATCTATCTATCTATCTATCTATCTATCTATCTATCTATCTATCTATCTATCTATCTATCTATCTATCTATCTATCTATCTATCTATCTATCTATCTATCTATCTATCTATCTATCTATCTATCTATCTATCTATCTATCTATCTATCTATCTATCTATCTATCTATCTATCTATCTATCTATCTATCTATCATCTATCTATCATCTGGTAAAGAATTTTTCCCATTCTGTAGACTTCTTCTTCACTTGATTGATGGTGTACTTTGTGGTACAGAAGCCTTTTAGTTTCATAAGGTCTCATTTGTCAATTGTTAGTCTTAATGCCAGAACTATTGGTTTCCTGTTGAAAATGTCCATTTCTCCTTGCCTATAAATTTCAGTGTATGCCCTACACAATTCTCTATTAGTTAAGGGTACCAGGTCTTATGTTGAGGTTGTTGATCCATTTAGAGTTAAGTTTTGTGCAGACTGAGAGATACGTATCTATATTCATTTTTCTACATGTAGTTATCCAATTTGACCAGCACAATTTGTGAAAGATATTGTATTTTCTCCAGTGTATAACTTTGGTCTCTCTAAAAAACCAGGTGCTCTTAGGAATTTGGACCTATACCTGAATATTCAATTCTATTCCACTCATCAGTGTGTCTGTTTTCAAGGATAGTGATACCTTCAACAGTTATTGAATTTGTTACAATTGGTTTGTCTATCCTGGTGTTTCTCTGTGTTTACATAAGAAATTTAAGATTTTTTTTCAATTACAGTGAAGAATTCCATTGGAATTTTATTAGGGGTTTTGTTGAAACTGCAAATTGTTTTTGGCAGGATAGCAATTTCAGAATATTGAGCCTCCTGATGCATGAACATGAGAGGTCTTTCTTCGTTCTGCCTCTTTTTCAATGTCTTAAATTTTTATACAAGTCTTTTACTTCCTCTGTTAGGTATATTCCAAGTTATTTTATTTATTTGGAGGTTATTGTTAATAAGATTGTTTCCCTGATTTAATTCTTACAATGTTTGTTACTGGTATATAGGAAGTCTTCTGATTTTTATGTGTTAATTTTATATCCTTCTTCTTTTGCTGAATGTGGTTATCAGCTCTAGAAGTTTTCTGATGGGGTCTGGAGTGTCTTATATCATACCATATTCTTTCAAGCTTTATCACTTTCAAATATGAATACTTTGATATCTTCCTTTCAAATTTAAATCCCTTTATGTCCTTTTCTTGTCTTATGACTCTGTCTAAGACATTGGGCACTGGTATTAAACAGGAATGGAGATCATGGGCATCCTTATTTTCTTCCTGTTTTTAGTGGAAATACATTGAATTTTTTCCACATTGAGGTTGATGTTGGCTATGGGCTTGTTCGAAACAGACTTTACGATGTTGAGATATGTCCCCAGTATCCCTAGAGTCACCATGACTTTTACCATGAAGAGAGGTTGGATTGTTGCAAAAGGCCTTTTGTGCATGAAATGATCATGAGGTTTCTGTGATTGAACCTGTTTATGTGATGGATTATATTTATTGATTTACATATGTTAAACCATCTGACTTAATCATGGTACATAGTATTTTTGGTATACTCTTGAATTCTCTTTGGAAGGATTTTATTGTATCTATGTTCAACAGAGAGATCGACCTCTAGGTTTGATTTTTGTTCAATCTTTGTCTGGTTTTGATATCAGGATATTTGGTGATATGAATTAGAAATGTTCTTCTTAAGTTCAAGTATTTGAACACTTGTTCAGCTGGTAACTCTGTTAAGGAAAGGTCATGGGATATTTAGGAGCTGTGTCCTTCCTGGAGGAAGCAAGTTGATGGTGGCTAGCCTTGCCTCACTTACAGTTTCCTCTCTGTCCCTTATGGGTGCTTGAAGTTGTGGGCCCTCTGCTCCTGATGTCCCCTTCTATCTCTTACCTAACACAATGGACTTTGCAATCATCGGCCTAACTGTTCCTTTAAAATTTTTTGTTATTTTATGTGTATGAGTGTATTGCCTGCATGTGTGTAAGTGCACCCATGTCACGTTGTACAGTGCCTGTGAAGGTCAGAGGAAGGCGTCAGATCCCCTCCAACTGGAGTTACAAATAGTTGTTAGCTGCCATGCAGGTGCTGGGAATTGAACCTGGGTCCTCTGCAAGAGCAGCCAGTACTCTTAACCACTAAGCCACCTTTCCAGTCCCATAACTATTCCTTCTAAAAATTGCCTTGGTCATGATGTGTTGTCCCAGGCACAGAAAAGTAATAAGGCTAATAATGGCCTTTAAAAAAGAATTCACAAAGGTCACTTCCTTTTCTATTTTATGGAATAATTTGAAGAGTATTGGTGTTAGTTCTAATTTGAAGGTCTGGGAAAATTCTGTGATATATCCATCTAGTCCTGTTTATTGCTTAATGGGGAGATTTTAATTCCTAATTCTATCTCATTTGTTGTTATGAATCTATTTAAATTGTTTCCTTCATCTTGATTTAATTTTTCTAGGTCATATAGATCTAAAAATTCATCCATTTCATTTAGATTTTCCAGTTTAGAGGAATATAGATTTTTAAAAATAATGTTTATTTTGTTGAGTTTTTGTGTCTTTCATATATTGGATCTTAATCAAATTTAGATCCTCCTCACCTAGCTACTCTCCCTCATAGCCCCTCTTCCCACACTCAATTTCATGCATTATGCATATATGTTAAAGCTTAATTGGTCAAGGATTTGTACTCAGATGTCCCTCAGCGCAAGTTCATCCACTGGATGAGGAGGGTCTAAATTTGATTACGGTCCAGAGGCCTGAAATCTGGTTTCCTTCTGTTCATGCATCAACCCTGACTCTTACAATCTTTCTATCCCTTCTTCAACAATGGTCCCTGAGCGATGGGTGGGTGAGGTTTAATATAGGAGTCCTATTCAGGGATATGCACTCTGCAGTCTCTTATTCTCTATACCTTGGCCAGTTGTGACCTTCTGTGTGTGTCACATTATGTTGCGTGAGGGACCTTCCCTGGTGAGAGGTGAGAACTGTATTAGTTCTCTACCTCCTGTTCCACTATATTCCATGAGGCTTATGTATAGAGATTTCACTGTAGATGTGTCTCTTAGAGCTGGGCATCTCTCAGGCATATATTCTCTGTGTGTGACCAGTTGTGGAACTCTGTAATAGTCTCTATCTGTTTCAAAAAGAAGCGTCTTTGATGAATGGTGACTAGTATACTTGTCTATAATAAAGGATATATAACATATTTAGCATACAGTAAGAAATTATGAGTGTCTAGGGATGTGACACATGTAGGGTTTTCTTTAGGCTCGATGACATCTCTAGTCATGTGTATTTGGCTATGTTTACATGGGCACACATGTGTTCCCTCCTGCTGAGTGGCCTTTAAGTCCACTGAGCTAGCTGTCGATTAACCCCAAGATAAAAGTGCCACTAGTGCACTGATATAGCTTCATGTGTCAGTCATTGTTGGGGTTATTAGGCTTTAAAGCTGGAGTTAGACCACTGATTGATTTTTTCACTTAAGCAACTTGCATAGTGTCCTCCAAAACTATGAGTGCTAGTCTTCAGGGAGGAGGCTGCCAGGTCAGTTCCAGCATCGTTTCTCCAAGTCCTGTGTCTGAAGCATGTCCTGTCTTCAGGAATAGGGTCTTATTTTCAAGTTCTGGGAGGTTTTCAAGGGCTACATGAATATATTATTGTGTTATTTTGAGTCTCTTGGACTATGCTGATCAATATTTCAAAGGGAAATATATTGGTTCAGAAGCCTACTGAAAAACACACATGCAGTATTTGTACACAAGTGCATGTGTATCGCTTGAAGGCTATGTAAGAAGAAACACAGCCAGACAGGAAATGTCATTTCTAACATACAAGGTTAAGCCACCCAATCTGTGGTACTGTGTTATGGCAGCTCTCATATCTAACACATCTGAGTTTGGCGATATTTTTACAAAGTAGAGTTAAAGAGAAACTTAATGAGAAATATCCACCTCTAAGATATGTAGGATCTTGAATTAGTTAGATTTAAATCTTCATGTATAGATGTGCGTACATGATTCTTTCATTTGGACTGATGGCAGTGGACAACTTTGTAGACTTTACCATCTCTAATGTAATGGGTAATCTCCAAAGGACTTGTTTTGTCCTCATCTGCAAAATGATAGCAGTGTTTGTACCTTCCTCATTCATTCACGAATTTATTCAACAATTCCATAAAAATATGTCCTATATGTCTGATTCTCTTCGAGAAACTAAGTCTTTGACAATTTAAGAACACTTTAGACTTTCTAATATACTAGATATATATTCCATGCATGTACAAAAGTGAATGTTTTGAAGTAAATCAAAGTCCTACTGCTATGAAGTAAAATTCAGAAAGCAGAGGGGACATTCTAAATGGAGTCCAACAGGGAACCTAAGTGAAATATTTACATTGGAGTTAGTTCTTTAAGAATGTAAATGAGCAAGACATGACTGTATCAAAGATAGAGCACTGCGGGACAAAGAACACCTGGTGTTTCTGAGGTCCAAACATAAGCCTTCTGGAACGGAGGGGTAAGATCCAGCGGATAGTCGAAAGGAATGGAGCCAGAAAGAACAGGAGATGGAATAATCTAGAGCCCTACAGAGTACCCAGGCACTTTGGCAGAGTGAAATGGGAAGTTCTTGGAGTTTCTGAGCTGAAAGTGGCTTGATCTCCTCCTCTGGTGGAAGGATCAAGATGACTGACGAACTTCTGTAGGTTAACAGTAAAATGTAGACAAATTACTATTTATTTTGGCAGTAGAGATGAGAAAAGCTGTTGACTTGGACAGTGTGGTAGAAAAAGAGGTGGCGAGAAGTAGCTGGAGTCCAGATGTAAACAGAAGATAGAGCTGGGGTACCTCGTGTTAGGTTGTGTATCCGATGTGATGGAAAGAGAATAAGGCAGGGAAACATTTCCACACCGGCAGAAGTGTGTGTGCGTATGTTTTCAAGGCAGAAGGAGGGTTCTCTAAGGACTCACTTGTCATTCTACTGAATTAACCACATGCTGCTCCTGAAGCAGATGCTAAGAATATGTGAAGGAAGGAATATGAGAGGCACTGAGATCCATTTCTAAACCCAATCTAAGGTCTAATTTGTGTTTTCCAGGTCAGTCTGGAGACTGGAAGAATCACCTCACTGTAGTTCAGGCTGAAGCCTTTGATAAAATGTTCCAGGAGAAGATGAAAGGTTTCCCTCCAGAGCTCTTCCCATGGGAATAAGGTTTTCAAACTTCCAAATCTGATATGAATGCCGATACTGCTTTTCCCGTCCTTGTATGTGCATCACTGGATATGGCATTGGAATAAACCCTGTTATTGAACCTTGGAGCCTTGAGCGATCACAACTTTGCTTCTTTTACCACTGCAGTAGGTTTTTAAAAACTCTCAGGACACCTCTATTCACCTCATGGAATCTTAGCTTTAAAAAATCTTTGTATCTTTCTAAATTAGACTTCATGCCCCTCCCCCCATGCATAGAATTACAGTACATTAAATTTTGTGGGAGGCAAGGAGGTGCATATAGGGGATGGGAAGGTATTACCTAAATTCCTGTCAAATTCTTTTTTAAAATAAATAATTTACTGAGAATTTCATACATGCATATAAGGTGTTTTGATCGAATCCATGCACGTTCCCTGAAGAGGTAACCCTAAAAATCTTTTAAGGATTGGATACAAGCTCCTAAATACTTTCAACATTTTTGGCCATTGGAACAGAGTATGTTTCTAAGATGTCCAAGGACATTTTGACTTTCAGCTAAGAAACTGGCTACTTTTCTTTGGGGTCTTTTTACCCTAACTGCCTAGCCCATTCCTTACTCCTGTTCTTATCACGCCATCCTCTGAAGAGGTTACCCAAATTAGTGACAGGCAATCGGGAAGCAGACCACTTTGGCTTCTTCTGTGCTGCACAGGGACGCAGGGTGAGGCAATTGGAGACTCCTTCAGTGGGTCTATCTGAAGGATTCCCAAATGGCATAACTCTTATCTGTAGGGAGGAAAGAAAGTCCTTGACTGGTGAATAGAGAATGTGAAGGAGAAGGAAAGGCAAGAGTAGTTAGCATTGCAAGTTCTAGATGGGGAACCAGAAAAAAGTCAGAACAGGGCAAATTCCAAATGTTCAATTCAGGGTCCATTGGGATTGCTTGACGAGAGCCTCCAAAAGCATCCCTCTGTTGCATTCCTCCTCATTTTACTTTTGTCCGCCAAGGCTGGACTCAAGAGGATGGACTCAGGATTTGATTTCAAGCACTTTGATAGCAGTTATAGTGGCCAGAATCAGTGTCAGTTCCCTCTCAAAGGCTTCTTGATAGGGTGAGAAAATAAATTTAGCCATTATTTTAGAACAATAGTGGATTATCTCCCTTAGCTGCAGGTGGGCACTACAGTATTGCAGACCAAGATTTGAAGTCTTTCATCTGAGCAGCACTTTTTGCT
>NW_008332085.1:314347-317186 GCF_000622305.1 Nannospalax galili
GACTGTGGCTGGCTTCACTTGGAAGCATGGAGGAAATATTTCCTCTGAGTTGACCCTCCTCTTTGTAGACTGGGCACTGGTTCAAGCCCATCTGGTGGGGTCTGCATGACCTTCCTGAATAGGAGGACAGGTGACCCAGTTACAGGACATTTTGCAAGATGCTCCATAGTCCTCTGGAACTTAGTTGACCTTGCAGGGCAAGGAGCAAAAAGTGTCCTTCAAGTCCCTCTGACCAGATTAGTATAGGCCTCAAAGTACGACTTTTAAACATCCAAGAAGGTTAGTTCCACCAGTCTGGTACTTTAATTACCATGCGCTATGTAGGTAAAACTTGGGGCTGGTACACATTTTTTACAGTATGGATTTTGCAGAACATTATGGGTGTATAATTAATATCTTTACACAATAAATTTGGCATAGTATACTCAAGAAGTGTGCTATTTGAATTGCAGGGTTTAATTAAATTTTCCCAACTGGTAAACAAAAATAAAGCGATCTCATTTTTAATTTAAATCACCTCTCTGTAATTGCAAATGAAGTGTGAAATACTTGCTTTTATATACTTTGCACTTCGTTTTAGAAATTATGTCCTTGTATGTTTTGTTCATTTGGGTTGGTTTGCGTTTTTCTTGTTTGTTTCTTATGTGATTATAACGTATGTCTCTCCAAGGTTTTCTATGCAAATATATATAATTTTCTTAAACAAACAAAGTATCCAGTGAAATGCCTCACTGGTTAAAGGTGCTTGCTCTTAAGCCACAGGACTTGAGTTTGATCCCCAGACCCCACATAGTGGAAGGAGAGAACCAGCTCCCAAAAGTCGTCCTCTTAACTCCAGCAGTGTTCAATGGCACACATGTATCCCGATACATAAACAAATAGAAAAATAAAAATTAAATGCACTAGAAGTGTCTGAAGAAGAAGACCCAAAGCTGACCTCTGGCCTTCAAATGTACAAACTATATCAAACACATGAACACACACATACACACACACAGACACACACATAGACAGACAGACAGACAGACAGACACACACACACACTGGGGTTCCATGAAGTAAATAGTTAAGTATCCTACCAACCTTTTCTTTTTTTTAATAAAAAGGTTGTAAAAGAAAATATTTGAGAACTCAGGCTACAAGATTAAACAAAAGATTTTATTCCATGATCACACCCAGTCTACCATACACAAAAAAGGACAGAAAATCTAATGCCAGTATTCATACAATACATAGTAGTTCTGGTCCTTATTCCCATGGGAACAGCTCTGGAGGGAAACCTTTCATCTTCTCCTGCAACATTCTGTCAAAGGCTTCAGCTTGAGCCACAGTGAAGTGATTCTTCCAGTCTCCAGCTGTGCCTGGAAAGCATGAAGTAGACACTTAGGCTGACTTGGGAATGTGTCCTCACACCTCTAACATGCCCACCTTCACATGCTTTGCCATCTGCTTTACTTGGAGAACATTGGTGTGACAGTGGGATGACCAACAACTCCTTGGAGACCCTTCTTCTGCCTTCAAATCATCCCCCTCCCACTTCTGCCTATGTGGAAATAACTCCTTACCTTCCCCTCACTTAAAACCCACCAGCTACACAATCTAGCATCTGTAACACGGGGTGTATTTTCTGATACATTCAGATTCTAAATACTTCTCCCTACTTCTGCTTCTACCACAATACAAATCAGTATCACTTCTCCTCTCCATTGCCAAAATGGATTGCAGCTGGTCTCTGTTTGAGTGTGTGCTTACAGAACATCCTCACAGCAAGGCATCCATCTTTATTATCCCACTAGGTCCTGTAGATCCACCCGCTTTCAGCTCAGAATTGCCAGAGACTTATTTTATACATCCACAGTGCTGAGATGCTGTTTGGGGGTTATACGAATTGTTTTCCTGTCCTTCCTATCTCTACCCCCTAATGACTATCGATTGATTTTTACTGCTCCATTGGAGTATTATGTAATTTCTCAGTCCCAAACTGGCCTTCCAGTGCTCATATTGCATCATGTTCCTTTGCCTTTAAGCTGATATCGACAGTATAACAACAAACTGTCCCTTCACTCACTTCTATTCTTTCCTCCTAAGTAGATACTTTTATAGTGGTAGAGATGTAACAAAGGATTTTAGGCTGGGCAACCACACTGCCACTAAGTTGGATGGAATACAGATCTTATACTTGATAATGGGTAATAATAACAACAATTTAATATATAAAAATAATTACTTTGAGCTTAAACCCAGATTCATCACAGCAGCTAGATGACTTCCACTGCCAAGCATCTTCCAAATGCAACTGATTCAGGCATCTTTTTTATTTTGTGAAAAAAAGCCAGTAAAGAACCATGGAAATTGATCTATAGAATTCTTCCTGGCTGAGAGCAGTCAACAATCAACAAAAGTTTTTGGGATATTATGATTTGTAGCATTTTTAGTTCTCTGTTTACCATCACACTCTCAGGCATAACTAGGGTTTCCAAGATTCTAGTCTTCCCACTTCCTGTCCACCATAGCTGCCTATGACTGATGAGGTTCTGAAATCCTGTCTCCTTTCAGCCTTTCCCCCATCCCACAGTCTCAGGCAGAAGTGAGGTAGTGCAGCCTATTTAGCCCCTGAGAGCCCAGTGGGCTTTGCACATCCTGGCTGCCCCGGCCAGCAGGGCGGGAGACGGAGACTCGAACTCCCAGGGACCTGGAATGATGGGACAAGAGACACGAAGAATCACAGCAAGACAAAGAACTCTGATCAAGCTGCCAAAGTTCATTTTTCCACGGGGATTCTTATACGGGCTGAAGCGGGAAATTAGCTGGGGAAGAGGGAGGGAAGGTGTTGTCTCAA
>NW_008332085.1:317283-318934 GCF_000622305.1 Nannospalax galili
CTGCTTATCTTAGGGGGCAGGGAGGACTGATCAGCAAATTCTCCAGAGGCTGCTTGCCCTGGGGGGCAGGGAGGGCTGCCAGGCAGCGTGGTCTCCCACACCTGGCCTTGCTGCTCCCTCTCCACCATCCCACACTCCTGGGCCTAGATGAAGCATCACAGCCTGCACAGCTGCCTGCGCACAGGGAGTGTTCCAGGTAGCTGTCTTCCCGCCCCCTCTCCACCATGCCACACACCGAGAACTCCCTGGAGCCCTGCAGCCTGCAAAACTGATGAGCTCAGTGAGTTTCAAAGATCCCATCCTTTCTTGTCCCTCCCTGACAAGCCCCCCCGAGACAGTGAACCCCCAGACCCACCTTTGCTGCCATCTAGCCTGGCAACCATCCAGTCTACCCCAGGAACATTCAGGAACTCTCAGACACTATAAAATGGTTGAATCTAATAACTATAAGTATGGAAGAAGAAGGAGAAGGGGGAGCTGGGGGGATGAAGAGGAGGGAGAGGGGGAGGGGAGGGGAGGGGAGGAGGAAGCAACAACCCAGGTGAAAGGCACAGAAAGTATTTCAACAAAATCGTAGAATCAAATGTCCAAATTGAAGTATAAAGATGCCCATCAAGGTGCAATGATCATACAGCACACGGAGCAGGCAGGAGCACAGTAGAAAGTTCCCACATCATATAACACTCGAGATCCTGAATGTACAGAACAAAGAAAAGATGTTTAAAGCTGGTGTTGGAGAGATGGCTCAGCAGTTCAGATCGCTGATTGCTCTTAGAGAGGACCCAGTTTGGGTTTCCAGCACCCACATGACATCTAACAACCATCTGTAACTCCAGTTCAAGAGCATCTGGCACCCTCTCTGACCTCTGTGGGCAATGAACAGCAAGAGTGCAGCTTAGATACGTGCAGGCCCAAAACTCATACAGATAAAATAAAAATAATCATAGAAAGCTATTGAAAGGTGTGAAAAAGAAAGACCAAATGAAAATAAAAACCCAGGTTTATTAGAAATGCAGATGACTTTTCAGTGGAGATAATAAAAACCAAAGGGCTTGAACCAATGTCATACAGACGCCAGCCTAGAACACCATGCCAAGCAAAAATATCAGATGCAAGTAAAAGAGAATAAAATTTTTTGAACAAAACAGATTTAAGGAATTTAAATGCACTAAGCCAGCTCTACTGAGGATATTGAAAGGAACACTTCAGTGTGAAGAAAATACTAAACACACGTGTGGTGTTGGAATGAGACACGCCCCTCATAAGCGTTAAGCATATGAATATTTTCCCTGTTGTTAGCACTGCTTCTGGAGCTTTGGGAGGTGCGGCCTCATTGGAGGAAGCCCATCCCCAGGGTAGGCTTTGAGCGTTCACAGCCTGGCCCTCCGTCACGCGTACTCTATCCACTCCTGCATGTGTAAAGATATGGCCCTCAACCTTCTGCTCCAGCCACCTCTGCCACGCCTGCTCTGCCATGATGGATTCATACCCCTCTTGTATTGTATGTAAGTCCAGTCAACTCTTCCTTCTGTAAATTTTGAATGGCAAAGGGAGAAAGGTGATACAGGGAGGATTAAGCGATGTGGGGTTATGGAGAAGTAGGGGAGGAAATACGTGGAGGGATAACAAACTCTACAAGACTATTGGAGAA
>NW_008332085.1:319188-325754 GCF_000622305.1 Nannospalax galili
GTTTATCTGCTAGGTGATTCTAGATTCTACAAGAGTCTACAGTCATCACAATGGGGAAGCTTGAATTGTGTTTACAACACAAAAAAGAGAGGACCCAAATTAATAAAAACAGAGTTGAAAAGGGTAATATTACATTAGATACTGAGGAAATTCAGAAAATCCTAAGGACATACTTTAAAAAATCTATATTCCAGTAAACTGGAAAACGTAAAAGAAATGACGAATTTCTAGATATATATGATCCACTTAAACAGACCCATAACATCTGATGACATAGAAGTAGTAATTTAAAATCTCCCAACTACAAAGACTCCACTATCTATCTGATGAACGTAGATACAAATATTCTCAATAAAATAAGAATAAGAGACTGTGAGCTGCTCAGCCCTAAATGGGCCATGTAAATTACATGCTTCCCCCAAAAGCTCAGAAATCTTCTCAGAAGAGGAGGTGGAAGGATTGTAAGGGCCAGAGTGGTGGATAACTCTAAGGAAACACTGTTTTCCAGACAGCAGGGATCAAACATCGCATATGAGTTTCAAAGATTTTGTCAACATGAGTAAGGCTAATGTAAACTGAAGTCACAGGAATCCCAGCATGGAAGACTGGAGGTGGGTAAAATGTTTGTACGCTATCTGTGATACCATATTGCAAAATATCTCCCCAGCTGCAACATTATGAAAACACACACACACACACACACACACACACAATCTCCCCCCAGAATAAAGAAGTGAGACACTCAGAGGGTACATATTCCCACTCCAGGAGAGACATTGCTGACAGAAGGGAGACATCATGACCCTGAGGTAATTTAAATGTCTCCGAGCAAGTGGTATCAGGTTTTAAGGCTGAGTGATAATCCTCTTACTCCCAGTGCTCTGCAGTCTTGACCCACTCGGGCAGCCGTACTACAATTGCCAACGTTTTTAGAGCACTTAATGGAAACAGTTTCTAAGAGTTACGATCCCAGACATCTTTGGCTCCACACATTGGACATTTTCTTCAGAGCTGAGGTGGACGGCACAGAGAGCCTCAGTTTTCCTCACATAACCCTGTCTTCCTTCCTTTTCCTCTGAGGTTATTTACTTCTTTATTTGCCCAGGATTGTTCTTTGCTAAGTCATGAGTCAGGCAGCCCCAAGGTAATCATCTCAATCTCACGCTCCTCTCCAGGGATAAATCAAATTTTTTGAGGTGCCTGAAGCCCACCAGTAGCGGGGAAGGATTCTTCTACTGGGCTCACGAGACGCTCTCTGAGTGCGGAGCAATCAATGCCGACACAGTCAAACATCTTAACTTTTTGATACCACTGGCACATGAGTGTGTATTCTGACTCATTCTGGAACTGGATATTTCTTTTTACCCTTTCTCAGAAGTAGTAAATCACTGACATCAGTTCTCCTTGGGATGATTTTAAAATTGGACATATTGTTTTCACTCATGGCTTGGAAGGAGCTGTGCTTGAGGACTGAATCCAGTTCTTCTGGTTCTAATTTCTTTCCCAGGAACTGGTAGATCTTCTGTATGGTTCCTCGTGTGTCCTAAAAGGAGAAGACACACAAATGAAGGAAAGAAGGAGAAAGACGAGGGCAGGAAGGCGTGAAGGAGGGAGCTGTGGAGGGAGGAAAGGATCCGGGAAGAGAAGTAGTGAAATGGGAACGTATTGAACTAGATGCAGGCACGAGGAGGGGCAGGGGCTGTCCACACAGTATGGATTTGGATTTTGGTTGACTTTAGTTCCTTAGGAGACAGAACTTGGGGTGTTTTTCTTTACCCACAAAGTTGGGGAGGTATATTGGAGATGTATTACCCTAGGTGGACAAAACCTTGCTGTGTAGTCAAAGACAATCTTGAATTTCTGATCCTCCTGCCTCCATCTCTGCAGTGTTGGGACTACAGGTATATGCACCACAAATCCCACATAACGCCCCGAGATTTTTTTTTTTTTTTTGAGACTGGGTCTCACTCTGCAGACTGGATGTCATGGAGCATCATACATAGAACGTTCTGTTCTTCAACTCACAGGGATCCGTCTGCCTATGCCTGTCCCATGATGGGGTTATAGGCATGCATCCCCACGCCCAGCTTTCTGTGGGATTTTGGAAAATATTTTATTTATTATTTTATGTGTTATGATGTATTGCCTGCATGTGTTTGCAAGCACCCGTGTCATGCACTGCTCTTGGAAGTCAGAAGAGGGCGTCAGATGCCTTGGAACTGGAGTTAGGATGGTTGTTAGCTGCCATGTAGGTCCTGGGAATTGAACCCAGGTCCTCTGCAAGAGCAACCAGTGCTCTCAACCACTTTCCATCTCCCCCGTCACTTTGGTTTTTTTTTTTTTTTTTTTTTTTTTTTTAAGAGACTTGTAGAAGTACAGAGGCTTGATGAAGTCTATTGAAAGAGAGGTCCCTAGAAAACTTAACAAAGATTAAAATGTACATAGAATAATACTGTTTTCTAAGGCAAAAGTGAAAAGAATACATATAGTTTTATAATATTTAAATTTTTCAATCATTACTACTGGTATATCATTCTGAGATACTCTGTTTTGTTTTGTTTTCATTTTTGAGAGAAGATCTCAACTCAGATTGGCATGAAATTCACAATCCTCCTACCTCAGTATCCTAAGCACTAGGATTACAGTCATACGCTAAGGTGACTGGCCTAAATCCAGTCGCTTCTGCGCCCTTTGTTCTCGTGGGTTGGTGGCCAATGGCCCACGAGGGTAGGGAGAGACCCACCACTGACAACTGGCCTCCATCCCCAAGTGCTGGGCTTAGAGGCCTGCACCTCCTTGCACATCTTTGGTTTTTTTTGGCCTTTTTGAGACAGGGTCTCCCTGTAGCCCCAGCTGTCCTGGAACTCACTATGTAGACCAGGCTGGCCTTGAACTCACAGAGATCTGCCTGCCTCTGCCTCCCGAGTGCTGGGATTAAAGGCATGCACCACCATGCCCAGCTTTTTTTTTTTTTTTTAAGTTGAGATGTGTTTTAGATCAGCCCATAGTTCTTGTAAACATTTATAAAATTTAATGTGGCATCTCAGCGCATATTAAGCATTTACAACATCTAATCAGGATATTGGCAAGCAATCTATTCAGACACATTTCATTACTTTATGTACCAAATATTCTACATTGAATTGTTTGAATTTTCCAGTGAATTCCAGGCAGCCCTGCTAAGCCTCCTGTGCTGCAGAACACTGGAGTTATCCTTCCCGCCTGCCCATCTGCAGCCTGGCATATCTCACCAGTCTTTTTTTCACTGCATATTTTTCAATGAATTTTTGTGCATTTCATACAATATTGGCGCTGCTGATGAGGGAGAGCTGATATTTGAGGGAGTGATGCTAGACAGACTGAATGGGCTCTAGTGGATGAACTCACTGAGGGATATCTGGGTACACAAACTTGACCTGATAGGCCTCGACAGGTATGTCAGAATCCATGAAATCTTTTTGGGCAGGATCCAGGGGGTTCAGATAGGGGAGGAGGCCTAAATATGATTACGATGTTAAACCTCACCAGTTCTGAGAGTCACTCAGTGCCTTTTTGTCACGGTAGCACTTTGCCTCCCACAATATTTACAGACTGATTCATGATTCCATCCCTTCTCTCAGTCAAGGGGGATTCCATGAACTTGGGCACATTTTTGAAATTACAAACAGTCCACACTGGTCAATGCATTATTAGCTATATCATGTGTCTTCCATGCACAATATTTAAAAGCTTGTGATGCAAGAGGAAGCATTACACTCTGCATCAGGATGTAGGAAGCTAGAGGAAAGACGTGAATGACAAGCGAGGCTATTGGGAGGATAAACCCGACACAGGTCAATGAAAACCAACGGCTGCACTCTCGCTTTCAGTGACTCATCACGAGGATGAACACTGACAGCGAAGGTGTGGAATGGAGACCCCGAGGAACGGGGGACATGACACAAGTGAAGTTGGAGAGGCTGTGTGGTGACAGAAAAAGACGGTTACCTTTTTCAGTTCTTCATAACTCAGGAGCAGGAAGTTGTCCCTCTCTCTCATGGGCATCCAGCCCGGATGTGCTCAAACCATGATCCATATGGCACTGCATGGGGCGGGGGGAGTCAGAAAATATGCAGATTAAAATTATGAAAGTGGGGATAGTCTCCAACCCATAAACTTTATCAATAAACTAATGTATATTTATGGTGTTCATCATGTTTTGAGACTTACGCACAAAGATTTATAGTGAGAGAATCAAATCAAATTAATTATTATATTTCTCACCTCACAGATTTTAAAAAAAATTTTTACAAAAACTTTATTGAGAATTTCATATATGCACATAAGGTGTTTTGATCAACTCCATGTCCACTCCCTCCCATCCAACATTCACCCTGCTGAAGAGGTAACCCTAAAATCTTTTAAGGATTAGTTATAAGCTCCAAAATACTTTTGCCATTTTCGGCCTTTGGAACAGAGTATGTTGCTAAGAGACTCAAGGACATTTTGACTTTTAGCCAAGAAATGGACTCACCATCCTCTGAAGGGGTTAGCCAAATTGCCAATAGGGAATAGTGATGCAGACCTATCTGGCTTCTTCCATGCTGAATAGGGAAACATCACCTCACAGATTTTTATGCCATGAGGAGGCATTATCCTCCTGGAAGATTGTAATGACAGGAGTGTTCCTTGGAGAAATCCATTACACCAATTCAGGAATCTTGGGCATGGCTAGGCTCTAATCACTAGTGTATCTATAGAATTATCTTAAACTCGTTGGGGAATAAGGCCCCTCCACTTTGCCTCACTTCTTTAAGTTTCTACCACTTCCCAATAGTGTCACCTTGAGACCCAAACCTCTAAAATGTGGACAATTGGAGACATTCAAGGATCAGCATTGTGCCTTCACCCAAAAGCTACACGTCTGTAATTCATACTGTGATATGTTCCATGTCCAATAATCCCGGTGTCTTCACTGTTCCTGCGTTAAATGCTTGCAAGAGTACATATTCCCTGAAACAGTAAATAAAGCAAGTCAGGAGAGATATCTGAAAAGTTTATCTAAGTTCAGACCAGTAGGAAAGATGAATTCAAGGATGCTATGACTAGTCTAAGTGCTGAGGGAAGTGATCTATAGAGATCTTCTAAAGAGAAAGTAAATTATGTAATACGTGACAGAGCTTAAGTATATTAAGCAACCTAATGACCAACTGGAGAGATCCAATGAGGCAGGCTCATTGGTAAAAGCACTTGCCATGCAAGTGTGGATGTTCTGTGTTTGAAACCTCAGCACATAAACCTGGCACGTTAGCACCTGTCTTTAACCCCAGTTCTACTTCAGCAAGATTAGAGGGAGAGATAGGAGAATTTACAGTTTGGAGAATAGCTAAGACCAGTGGGTTCAGTGATGAGCAGTAGAAATCATCCTGATTCAAACAAGGTGGAAAGCCAGAGTCAACACCTGACAGTGACTTCTGAGTGCTACACTCATGCTGTGGCACATACACATGCCCACATTCACAAACATGCCTTCATATATGTCATACACACACATAAACATCCACATAAACAGAAACCCAAATGCCAAGCAACATTTGCTGTCACATATCTGTAATGCCAACAATCAGAAGGTAGAGATCAGAGGACCTGGAATGGAAAGGCATTTTAAGATACATAATGAATTTGAACCCACTGTGGGTTACATCAGAACCTCTCTCAAAGCAAACAAACCCAGAGTCAATTGCATGTTAGTGAAGACACCAATAATAAGTCCATGACATTGGTGTGGATGATAATTATCATTGGTTCTATCATTGATGCTGTAGTAAGAAGATATTTGTTTGTAATCATCAGGACTACTAGGTCTCATTTTACCTAGGCTGGTCTCAAGCTTGTTGTGTAGGCAAGGCTGACACTCAACTCTGTCTCCTTAGTGCTGGAATTACAGGCAATCACCATCATACTGAGCCTGGATAGCTGTAACTTTTCACAGTGTAATGAATGTATACCAAGTACCAAGATCTGATACTTGTGATCCAATAATGATCAACTCCAAAATCTGTTTTACTGTAGGGTCATCCTCAATAATCAGATTCCTAAATGCACGCCTATCGGTGCTGTGTAATGGGATGACATAAAACTTAGTTGATACAGAATGTGGGGATGGTATATTATACAGTGTTGAAAACAAAGAATCCCACAGTACAGCAACCTATTGACAGGGACCAAATGAAGCTATGAATCAATGCGCTATGGTTCTTGAGGCCTAATTCCCAGTTGAAGAGGTATTTATAGTGGAGGCTGCTGGGGGAGGGACAGTCACACTTCCTTGGAGTTGTTGCCTGTGGTGGGCTGCTCATGCCCCACACAATGCAACTGTGGGCATCACTGATTTGACTTTAGGTTATATGAAAAATAAAGGTTATTAAGATGGAGATTCAGTAGGGGTTCTAGACGCAGCTGGAGGGGGAAATGAAGACATATTGTATACATGTATGAGCTTTTCAAAGAACTGACATCAAGGCTTCTTAAAATGCTCCATAAAATAGTAAATAAAAGATTACCAACATGTTCATAGAAGCTAAAAT
>NW_008332085.1:326206-328690 GCF_000622305.1 Nannospalax galili
ATAAATAAATAAATAAATAAACAAACGATCAAACCTTGGAAACTAACCAGAAAGAGAAAGATCTCTATAATGAAAACTTTAAAGCACTGAAGAATGACGTGGAGGTAGACACTAAGAAACAAAAATTCACCCTATGCTTAAAGATTTGAAATATTAACCATGTGAAAATGGCCATCCTACCAAAAGGAATCTGCACAGTGAATGATATCTCATTCAGAATCCCAGTGTTATCCTTCACAGCAATAGAAATGTAAATCTTAAAATTCATATGTAATCACTAAAAACCTGAGATATTTGAAGCAATCCCTTGGGAAAAATAATACTGACTGAGTATTAGCATACCCAGTGTCAAGTTATACTACAGAGTCATAGTAACAAAAACAGCATGGTACTGACACAAAAACAGACATGGAGATTAGTAACATAGAACATCTGAAAGATTCTGCAAGTTCGTTCACCTGATTGTGACAAAGATGCCAGAAATAGCCGCGGGGAAAAGAAAGAGTCTTCAACAAGCAGTGCTGGAAACTCAGTGCAAGGAGAAAAACGACACTAGATCCTTATCCCTCATTCCCCACAAAACTCAACTCCACATAGATCAAGAAAATATTCAACAAGTGGGACATCATGAAATTCAGGAGAAAGGAAACTGTCAATTGAGTGAAGATGCAGCAGAGAAACTTCGAGAAAATACCAGGCCAGTAAGATGCTTCAGTAGATGAAGGTTCTTGTGTTAACTCAAGTCTTGAGTTTCATCCCCAGGGTCCCAATAGCAGAAGTAGAGAGATGACTTGTGAAAGTCATCCTCTGAGCTCCCCACGTGTGCTCAAACACAATGTGCCCAAACAGCAACACACACACAGACACACACACACAGATACAGATACACATATGCACAGACAAGAGAGAGATGACTTGTGAAAGGTATCCTCTGAGCTCCCCACGTGTGCTGAAACACAATGTGCCCAAACAGCACCACACACACAGACACACACACAGACACACACACACAGATACAGATACACATATGCACAGACACAAACACACACAGACACACACAGACAGACAGACAGAAACACACACACACAAACACACACACACCACACACACACACACCACACACACACACAGACACACACACACAGATACAGATACACATATGCACAGACACAAACACACACAGACACACACACACAGACAGACAGACAGACACACAAACACACACACACAGACACACACACACTTTTACGTGGGCATAGGGAGATGGTGAACCAAACCCAAGATTATGAACACAGACAGCCAGACAGACAGACAGACAGACACACACACACACACACCACACACACAGAGATACAGATACACATATGCACAGACACAAACACACACAGACACACACACAGACAGACACACACACACAAACACACACACACACAAACACACGCACACTTTTACGTGGGCATAGGGAGATGGTGAACCAAACCCAAGATTATGAAAAGCCTTATGGAAACCTCACTACTTTATAAGCTAACTTAAAGTATAAAGGGTTTGAATGGAAGCACCTTATATGGGTGGGTATTGCTGGTCCCAAGAGCCCAAAGTTACTAAATGAAAACCTCAGTTCCACGGGTGAGCTACCCCCCTATGACCTTCTGTGAGGAAATCACCAGAGACTCCACACAGTACAGGCAGCTTCCATAGAAGTGGGTTGTCAATAAAAACTAGATGGTAAGGCCTTGTTGGTCACGAGGAAGTCGGGCTGGGATGGAGTAGGCACTCCTCCCTACTGGATTGCCTCATAATTCCAGGTGTTATGCAGCCCACTGTGGGGGAGATTCACATCGTAGTCTTACTCAGCTATGATCATTACAAGTCTGCTGTGAGGTAAACCTCACTGCATTTCCTGATCAGAATCATGGTTCACTCTACAGGAGCATGTTCACATCCGGTACTACATACATGATAAAAGCTCATGGTTACTGAGGCCATAGGACTAGTGGGCAAGCTACTGCTGCTGTTCACTAAATGAACATGAGGTGCACACCAAATTGCCTCCTAATTGGCTGTGCTTATTGTCAATGATTACTGCTGTCAGCTTTGGTCAAAGATGCTTTGTGCAGTGGGCAGTGGTAATCACGGGTTCATACTAGTCAGAGTGCAGAGGGTAAGTGAACGTTAGGTGCTCACCCTAAATGAGATGTCTGTAGGCCCCCTGAAAGACCTAGGGAGAACAAAGGAAGTGGGAGTGGAAATAACGTAGGAGCCTGTAGATGGGGGTCGGTGTTGAGGAACTCTGTCTTCTGGACATGGTATTGTCGTGACACTTGAGCTGACAGCAGCTATGATTACTTGAAGAAACTTACATAAAAATGGGCTTATCAATAGGTTCTGTCACTGAGGAAGAGACTCACAAGGTCCCATCCCTTCCCTGAGGATTTAGGCACTGATCAGTAGCTACTTGGGGGGGGGGGGTCTCAAGAGGCTCCA
>NW_008332085.1:329005-335192 GCF_000622305.1 Nannospalax galili
AAACAGTTTATATGAATTATGGTTTAAATATCCATAAACATTTACTGTATTCCTCAGAGCATTAATTAATCAATTATCATACTAAAGTTTCTATGAATTGCTCACTAAGCTCGGGGTATACCAGTGGAAACAAATCTAGTGTACATTAGTCTTCTCGGTGTGTGAATGTGCTGTTTTGAAAAGGAAGCTTCTAGAGCAGATGCAGTGCACACATCTGTACTCCCAACATTTGGGAGCAGGAGGGAGAAGGAGGAGCTCAAGGCCATTTTGACTCCAAAAGAAATTCAGGATAGCCAGCGACCTAAGGTGTTGTCTCCAAAAATGGTGAGTTTTATTTGTAATTGTGTGCTACAATGTAGAGATGACTTGCACAAAAATATGTTTTAAATTATTCCAAATTCATAAATACATAAGCAGTTTTCAGTCATACACAGCATCACGACCATGCATGAATAGCAGAGACATTTCCATCACTGACAGAACCCACATTTCCAAGTTCATAAATCATGACTCTATTTAGATGAAATTCAAGACAAACACAACACAACGTGTGCTTGTAAGAAAGATGGTTGTGATGGGTGACTCTATAAGGAAGGGGCATGGGGAACCTTCTGAGGAGGAGAAATATGGTAAATCTCACCTTTATCATCGTTAACCATCTTTACATACACATATATACTTATCCATCTAGTTTTTGTGAACTATGCAGACACACAGTTAAGAACTGTGTATTCAGGGTTAGAGATGGCTCAGAGGTTGTGGTTGATCTTGCAGAGAACACAGGTTCAATTCCCAGCACCCAGATCAGGTGGTTAGCAAACATCTATAATTCCAGTCCAGGATGCCAGATGCCGTCTTGCCTCCGTAGGCTCCTGCATGCACATGGTTCCCATAAACTTACACAGGCACACAGACATCCACATCAAATAAAAATAGTATTAAAAATTTTTGGTAACGTCTTTTCCGTACTATTCCCCTCTTTTCATTTCTTTCTTTTCCCTTAAGTAGGTGTATCCTTTCCATTTTCCTGACTTCTGGTGTTATGTCAGGAACTGGTGCTACAACCTTCAAATGAGGGAGAACAAATGTTGCTTGTTTTTCTGCCTTTGTTACCAGTGGGAGGTGGGGAAAGTGGGGTGCTTGGCTGGGAAGGGAGGAGGGAGGGACATGCAGGGGGCTGCAGTTTGTAGAAGAGAAGTCAGGAAGGGGGGCACGGTGGGAGGTGGGTATTATTGCTGGAGGGTGGGGATGTTCAGGGTTCTGGGACTGGAGAGGGAGTAGGGAGGTTGGATGGGAGGGAGAAAAGAGTGGTGATGAATGGATCTTGAGGGCTAGGGAACCTGGAGGAAATGTGATGCCCTGAAACCCCCTGAGAAATGCACATACAGTGTCTGAACATTAGTGCATATGTATACCTGGGAGCTGCTGGAACACAGTGCAAGACAGAAGAGACCTTCCTTTAAGAAGTGTGGGAAGGTGGTCCAGTAGACTCCCAAAGTAACACAGGCTACTGCCAAACCTCTTGGTTATCCCTCAGTAGAAGATAAGACACTACTGCTGAAGACAGGACATAATTGTTGGATACAGGACTTGAAGCAATGGAGCAGGATCTGACCTGGAAGCCTTCTAACTGAAGTTTGACTATCATAAGGCTATATGATAATATACAAACTGCAAAAGAGAGAAAATCAATCAATGATCCAACCCAGCCCTAAAGCCTAAAAGCCATAACGACTGGAACAGCAAACTACATCTATTGGTGCAGTAGCGACACTGCTATCTGGGAGGCGATCAATAGCTATCTAACTGGACTTAAAGCCCTCTCAGTGGGAATGAACTCATGGTGGGACTGTATACACAACCAAATACACATGGCTGGAGAGGACCTAGATCCTAGAGGAAACCCTATCTCTATCATATCTCTAGATGGATGAAATTTCTTCCCATATGTAATTATTTATATTTACAGACAAGAATACCTTATACTACTCATCAAAGAAACTTCTTTTTGCAACAGATGGAGGTTACTGCAGAATCCCACAACTGGTCAGACACAGAAAATATATGTCTGAGAGGTGTCCTAGGTGAAACATCTATAGTTGAACCTCTACACCTGGGGCTCATGGAACACAGTGGAACAAGATGTAGAAAGAAAACTAGTGCATCCCTCAACTCTCACCAGTGAAGCTTCCTTATAGAACAGAGTATGAGGCTCACAGAAGGCCACGACTCTCCAAGTTTTAAAGAATAGGAGACTGCAGAATGTGTATCCCTGGATAGGAGTCCTATTTTAAAACTCACCCACCCATGACTCAGGGACCATCGCAGAAGAGGGGGTGGAAAGACTGTAAGAGCCAGGGCTAGACCTGAACATAGGGAAGCAGAGGTTTTCAGACCATGTGAACTTGTGGCAATGGTGGCTTCGGGGACAAGACCCGCCCCAAATCAATTGGACAAGTGGAGCAAAAAAAAAATGGGTGGTGGGCCGACCCCGTAATAAGACTTAACATGCATGGCAGAATACATGAGGTCTGCTGGGGGCTTGTGGCAGCCATGGACAGTGAAAGGAGTCTAAATCTGATTAAGAGCTGTTGTTTGAAGTGAACAAAAGCTCACTAAATTTTTCCTAATCTTTGTATTTTGTACCAGTTCTCTTTGTGACATTACTGTAGACCTCATCTGTTTAGGCTTCAGTTGCTCAACTAAAACTTTGCCTAACCCAAATTATAGGGTTTCACATAGGTGCATGGGCACAACTTAATTGTGAAATTTCAAGAGACTTTTTTTAATGTTAGTCTTTGAAGTTTAAGCATAAAATGTTTCTAAAGTACCTAGTAAGTAATCTTCTAGAAAACTTTCTTAATAACAATGAACCATATAGATTAAATCCTGGATATCCCTGGTCCTCTGGTGATCCTCAGTCAGCCATGTGGCTACTGATCTCAATTGATGGCAAGATAGTGTTTACAAAACCAGCTGCAACTGCAGAACAAACCTCCCATGACTTTGGGGATGTGTTGATGCATAAATATGATGTGTTCCTTATAAAAGCACTAACTTGCCTGATTCACATCACAGTGTTGGAGGCACTGATTGAATTAAGACTGGCCTATTTTCTCTATAACACTAAAACAGTGGTAATCAACGCTATACTAGAGTTTTAAACTCTGCTTAGGTTGCTATGTGGTTTCCCAAGACTCTAGTATTCTTTCCTCCAAAATATGACTAGGATGATCTATGGGAAATTTCACATTCCGGAACTCTAAGGTGGACTTACTAGGGACCACATCAGCATCACCTGCTGCATAATAACCTGCTCTCACTCAGACTTACTCAACATTTCAAGGCATATCAGGCACAAGGAAGTTCAAATAGCATTTGATCAACATTGTCAAACACTAGGCACTGACCTTGGCATTGGAACTGAAGAAAGACTTGGGGAAAAGTTGGATGGGGAGGTGGGACCTGATGAGGTGTGGGCCTTTCTGGTCCTTTAATTTTAAATATCCAAAAATATACTCTATCCAAGGTAAGCAGTCCCAGGTGGGCATAGATTGGATCCACTTGGGATCCCCTTTGGTCTGAATTAAGCAGACAATCTCAGACAACCAGTTTGTTCCTGAACAAGACAGAAAATTATGGGCACAAATTTCAGCAAGACTTGTGAGAAAATATGATGTAGTATGTATGTGTCATAAAATTTATTTTTTCTACTGTTTCCAAGCACACACCCCTATGGTGTTAAATATATTCTCATGCTATAAGTGCTAAGCATATTTACTCAACAAATCTCTAGTTTTTATTCTTGCAAAACTGAGACTCTATATTCATTAAATGTCACCTACCTACTTAAGCTCCCTTCCAGTCCTGGGTAACCAGCAGTCTACCTCCTCATTCTGTGAAATTGAGTGTAAAACTTATTTCACAAGTATAGAAACAGGATTTGTCCTGTGGCACTGTCTCTTTTCATTTAATATTATGCCAGTGAGAATCATGCATGTTGTAACATGTATCAGAACTTTGTTTCTTTTTAAACTGAATCAATGCCATTCTATCGACTTCCCACATCTATTTGTATCTGGGTTATGCATTCTTCTGTCAAAGGATATCGCTGTAGCTTCCAGCTCTGGACTACTCTGTGAAACCCTTTTAGTGTACTCCCATTGCTCTTGGCTTCACAGTGTCATTTCACTTTCAAGATCAATGACTCGGAACTTGCCCAATTTTCGTTGCTTTTACCACCCAGCCCCCCACAAACATCCATGATGCAGGTCTTTTCCTTCCCTTGAATTTCCCACTCTTTGAAGTTCTGGACTCTGTCCATGGTAATTACTCTACCTGGACTCATTTGTCTTCTCCAAGTATTCTTACATTCACTCTTTCCAGTTCCTCTTAGATGTTATTTCTCTGTGATGTTCTCATTTCTCGGCTCCTTCCATTACATCTTCTCATAGAAATAGAGCTGTGCTGACTCAGCCTTCCAAGCTCTCACTGGTTGCCCTAATACATTAGGTGAACACCACTGAGCACACAGGTCAGGGGGAATCCCTTTCTTTGAATTGAAATGATGCCAGGCACTGACCAGATATCTCCTAGAGCAGTGTGCACTGTCCTGTGTGTAAAGCAACCCATTTATGTTCTGAATAAGTGAGGATAAAAGCCTCAGTCTATTTCCATAGACAATTCTTACCTGATTTGGGATAAGTCAATATGACTATATCTTCATTCCTCATCTCAAACTTATCATGAATCTCTCACAACACTTCACTTTCACACACCATGAGAGTAAGAGGTATTCCTTCAAACGACATATAGTCTGACATGGCAAAGTGCTCCTCTTGTGTGGTGTCAGAGTTCCGGCTGTGGCCACCTTTGGAGGCTGTAGCAAAAGCTGAAAGGAAAATATTGTAGTGAGGGAAAAATAATCATTAACCTTTCTTTGGCTGTTTGGAAATGACCTAGTGATTGGGAGAAATTAATTCTGCAGTCTAAAGTTGTTAAATTATGAACTGTGAACTCATCCAGAAGTCATTCTGAGGGATATGTGAACCTGAGTTCATGGACAGGAACTAGAAGTCAAAAGCAATTCCTATGACACAGAAATGGGGCATGACGTTAATTCTTTATGAGTTTCCTTTTCAGAATGGTTTTAAATGACATAAAAACACAGAGATCACCCAGAGGGCATTTCTTGCACACTCCTCCCTGAGTGTGCTGGGACTCTGTCTGGTTTGAGCTCCCATAGAACTTGGCCATGCTGTCCCCATTGCTGTCAGTTTGTATGTGTAGCTGACCAGCTGTCTGGAAGACTGTTTCTTTGTGCTCTTCCATGCCCTATGACTCTTATAATCTTTCCATCTCTTCCTCCAAATGGTCCCTGAGCTTTGAGTGGCAGAAATTTGATATGGGTCTATTCAGGGATAAGTACACTTTAGCCTCTTGCTCCCTGTATGTTAGCCATTGTGGGTTTCTCTGTTAATCACCATATGTTGCTAAAGAAAACTTCCCTGTTGAGCACCATGAGATGCATTAATCTGTGGATACAGCAATATGTCAGTTTAATACAATAACTATTTAGTAGAAAGCTAGTATTAGGTTCTCCCTTATGTCATTAAGTAGGTTCCGAAGCCTGATATAAATGGGCTCCAACCTAGGAGCAGAACTTAAATCCAGTTGAAGTGCAGTTGATTACTTCCATAATATTTGTGCCACTATTGCACTGTAACACCCATCTGATTACACCAGTGATAGCTGAACTCACACATGGTAATACCACACACAGACACACACAGACACACACACACACACACACACACACACACACACACACGCATACAGTTGACCTAAGATAAATTTTTTTATTTTAAAGAAACTGACATGGACTCAGATGGGAGTCATTTTGTAATATCGCTCTCTGGTTCAAATCAGCAGAATACAAGTGCGTTCAGTGTTTTTCCAATCCTAGCTCAAACTCTAGGATACTTTGAAGACATTTCAGCAGGGTGGATGCACTTTTACGTACCGTGTCTTAAATGGAAATTTCCATCTCCTGTTTTCCAAAATTGAGTTTTTCCATAAAGTGCCCAAGGATTACTAGTCCTAGTTTCTCCACTGAGAAGCACTGACTTTTGGCCAACAGTTTCTTCAGATCCCATCTGTATTAACACCATCAACAATCCTCAGTGAA
>NW_008332085.1:335309-337181 GCF_000622305.1 Nannospalax galili
TAGACCAGGATGGCCTTGAACTCACAGAGATCTGCCTGCCTCTGCCTCCTGAGTGCTGGGATTAAAGGCGTGCGCAACCACACCCGACATTTTTAATCTATTCTTGTAATACATTGTCTTAGGAGTTTCCAGCACTCTTCTCCTCTTGGATGACCATGCCCTCTGTATGCTCTAACTTGAAAAGTGAGTCCTTCTCTAGGGAATGCCTCTCTTCATTTTCAGAGGATTCAGCTTGTCCTACAGTTCCTAGATCAGCATCTATACTTCCAACAAAGACATTTCTGTCTCCTGAGTATGGTCAGTTTTCATAACACACCATGCATGCTGTGGTTATTGGAAATATATTGCTTTTGTACAATTTGGGTCAAATGAATCAACCCAAAATTTTTGATATCCTATACAGGAGGTAGAAGGATGGATGTTACTCCAAGATAGGCAGAAGTTCAAGTGTGCGATGGGGTTTTCCAGAGCTTTCCAGGCCTCATACTACTCCTCACACTATCTGAAATTTAAGTCCACCAGATAGCTTCAAGGGATTGAAGTTCGTGTCATTAATAGGCATGGTCCAGTCTCACTGTGGGGATACAGTAATATTCATGAGTGAAATGGTTCTACAGTGAGAGAAAACAAAGGCAGTTGCAACAGACTGACCATATATCCAGCAACATACTTCATCTCATCAGTTAAAACATGAGTGGCAACACAGGAAACCAACTGGAGAAAATTCTTCCCTTTCCCTAATGGCTTTACTCTGTACTGTCTTGGATACACAGGGTGTGAGTCTAAAATGAGGGCAGCAGGAAAAGAGAATTCCCTTAGCAGATTCAAAATAGGGCTCTACTGGTTGAAAACATGATATTACTCTTTTTGAATTGTGCTGTCTGATAAGGGAGTCCCTTCTTTAGGATAATGAAATGGACTTTTCATCTCACCAAAAGTTATATAAAACTTGCTTTGAGTAAGATGGGAAAATTCAGAAAGCAAACAGACATAACAAAGTCGTGATTAATAAAATGGGCCTAGTGGTGTATGTCTTTAATAGCAGAATTCAGGAGGCAGAAATGTGAATTCAAGACCAGCTTAGTCTACAAAGCCAGCAGAGACAGAAACATCTACAGGTCAAGGCCATCCTGAGATACAGACTGAGTTTGAGACAAGCCTGGACTACACGGAAATGATCTCAAAATGCAATAAAAAAAAATCAAGCTCCGTAGTGTAGGGGCTCTGATTTCAGAAGACAGCCAGAGAGTGCTGAAGTTTGGCCTCCTGCTGACAAAGGGGCTGAGAACACTGGAGATTGCCTGAGATCCCCAGGATCCTGCCTCCACATGGTGGTGAGCTTCCCCTAATTGGGCTATACCCATCCCCCTACCAGGGATTTCATGAGGCCCCTCCCAAGGCCCCAGACCTCAGGCAGAGGGCCTGAGGAAGCAGGGGACTACCTGAGAGCCCCCATATGCTGCCTCCACTTGGTGAAGGAGGCCTGAGTGTACTTGACTGGAACCTGAATTGGGCTTCTGTGGGTACCCCTGAAGAGCTGCCCTCAGGCAGAGGACCTGAGAAAGCAGGGGACTACCTGAAAGCCCCCATATGCTGCCTCCACTTGGTGAAGGAGGCCTGAGTGTACCTGACTGGAACCTGAATTGGGCTTCTGTGGGTACTCCTGAATAGCTGATCTGAAGTCATGAATTCCCTCCAAATTAAACCTGAAAGAACCTGAACCCTGAACCAACCAGCTTTACATAACTAATAAAGGATATAGGCACCTAGATAATACAAACAGAAGTATACTTCAACTTAATTCTCATATCAGAATCATAAACAACAAAAGAAATTCACATGCCAAAATCAGAACAAAAGAATTATAAAATG
>NW_008332085.1:338485-339636 GCF_000622305.1 Nannospalax galili
GAAGAGGTCACTTTTTGCAGATGATATGATACTATACCTAAGAGATCCCAAGAGTTCCACCAGAAAAGTCCTAGGACTGATCAACACTTTCAGTATAGTGGCACTTTATAAAACCAATGTACAAAAATCAGTAGCCTTTCTATATACCAATAACAAGCAATTGGAGAAAGAATACAGGGAAATGCTCTGTATTTACAAGAGTGGCAAAATTTTTTCTTTGAATAAATCTGACCAAAGACACTGAAGATCTCCATAATGAAAATTTTAAATCATTTAAGAAAGAGATTGAGGAAGACACCAGGAGACGGAAGCACCTCCCATGCTCATGGATTGGAAGAATTCAAATTGTGAAAATGACCATCCTACCAAAAAAATATACACATTCAGTGCAATCCCAATCAAAATCCCCATGAATGTTAGAGCAGCCAAAAGCCCCATAGAAAAACTTAAAAAAAGAAGAAAGAGTACATGAAATTATCAGGAAAAAATGATGGGGAGATATGGGAGAAGTTGGAGGGGAGAGAGGGAGCATGGGTTTGATCAAAACACCTTATACACATATATGAAATTCTCAATCATGTATTTTAAAAAAAGTTCCTTAGGCTGAGTTAGGATTTTTTACTCACAATAGAAAAAAACAAAAAGAAATCAATGTATATTCTGGAATTGCAGGTTTAGGTTTTTTAAAAAGGTTTTGGTTTTTTTAAGATATCACAACAAATTTTAAGTTAAAAGTTATTCCCAGCCTGGTCTACATAGTGAGTTCCAGGCTAGCTGCGGCTACAGGGAGACCCTGTCTCAAAAAGACCAAAAAAAAGAAAAAAAAGTTATTCCAACAGTAGCTTTCCGACATTATTCAGGCCTGTACTGAGATTTTTCGAGTGCAGAGCAAAGGTAACCACAGCACAGCGTGGAACATGAACTTGAAGGGAAGTCAGAGATGTCCAGTGTGTAGGAAGCCCGACCTCAGCTTCAACAAGTGTAGGACTGGTCCCACGACACATCAGACACTCAGGTGATTCTCAGAGATAACTGAAAACGAGGACGAAGGGGGACCTGTGTTCTGGCTTAGCCACAGACAGCAGTTGTGGATGCCCAGGGTCCTCACTCTCCCTCCCGCCTCATTCTGACACATAGCACACTGTGGCTGA
>NW_008332086.1:0-499 GCF_000622305.1 Nannospalax galili
TGACCAGGGCTCTGCAGTGGTGGTGCCGCCTCCCACTGTGGGGCTTCAAGCCGTAGGAGAGGTTTGGGGTGAGGAAGATCTTTGTCCAGTTTTCCCCCATCGTGTTGCCTGGACAGAGTCTTACTTATGATGAGGACTGTGAAGAGAGAGGGAGCCCCTGTCCTCAGGCTGTACTCCTTTAATTTAGCCTCTTTTTTTGTAAGGAGGTCTTTTTTGGAGACAGGGTCTCCCTGTAGCCCCAGCTGACCTGGAACTCGCTATGTAGACCGGGCTGGCCTTGAACTCACAGAAATCCACCTGCCTCTGCCTCCCGAGTGCTGAAATTAAAAGTGTGTGCCACCACGCCCGGCAATAGGTTGGAGAAGGAATGAAAACTGGTCATTACTCAACCTTCCCTGGAATGTTCCATAATGTTCTACAACTCTAGATGCTGAAGCAAGAGGGAGCCCTGTGTTCCTGAGCATATTTGTCCATAAATTTGGTTACTCTTAGTTGAAAC
>NW_008332086.1:1780-2549 GCF_000622305.1 Nannospalax galili
TATGTACACTTGAGTGCAGGTCTCTGTGAAAGCCAGAGGCATTGGCTCCCTCAGGAGCTGGAGTTAAGGTGGTTGTGAACCACCAACATGGTTGCTAGTGACTGAACTCTGGTCCTCTGGAAGAGCAATATGTGCTTGTAACTGCTGAGTCATCTCTCTAGCCCTAGGTCACACCTCTTAATGGTTCTCTCGGGCACATGCTTTCCAGTTAAACTGGATGGTCCTTGATTTTGAGATCACTTGAGTTTCAACTTTCTGAACCTTGCCACACTGAGAACCAAGCTTCCAGTACATGAATCTCTGGGCTATAACCAAACCACAGCCAAACAGAGCCTAGCTTTATTTCCTCTGAAATTTTCAATCTTCTTTCAAAGACTAAGAGAATCCCAAGCATGGAAAGAACTTGTCCTGTGCAATCTCCTGAGAACCCGACTGATCAAAGGAGTTTTCACCTGAACACCAGACTGTTTCAAGTCCGTATTTTTGGGATTCAAAGTTAAACATTAGCCCTTTCTACTTTCTGTAAAAAGTGAGTTTTTCTTTAAACAATAGATGACGCTGAATAAATAGGAGGAAAGTACCAGTATAAGAAGTGTCAGTAAGAAAAAACAAAATCATGTGCTAACAACTAAAACCTCACTATGTATGTCATGTCCTATAAGCCATTTAACATGACTTCATATATAAAAATATGCCTGTAAACACACAAACCAATCTTTTTCCAAATGTATTACACACACACACACACACACACACACACACACACACA
>NW_008332087.1:0-121 GCF_000622305.1 Nannospalax galili
CAAGAGGCTGGCAGGTGTTGCAGGACCAGGGAAGTAAAGGGAGGTGAGGGCAGGGCCAGGTCCAGAAGTCGTGCCCCTGGGGCCCAAGAAAGGCACTAAGTTGGTCTGGGTGAGAAGGGAC
>NW_008332087.1:666-2011 GCF_000622305.1 Nannospalax galili
CTTCAGAGAAGGAATTTGGAAGTTCTCCCTTCATTTCTATCTTTTGGAATAAATTAAGTAGTATTGGATATAGATCTTCTTTAAATGTCTGATAGAATTCTGTTGTAAATCCATCTAGTCCTGGACTTTTTTTAGTCGGGAGGTTTTGTTTCATTGTTTCAATTCTTATTTGTTATTGGTCTTTTTATGCTGTTGATCTCTTCTTGGTTAATCTTGGTGGTTTCCATGAATTTAGAAATCCATCCATTTCTTTAAAGTTTTCAAATTTAACACTGTATAGATTTCTAAAGTACTCCCTTATAATGTTCTAGATCTTTTTGGTGTCTGTTGTGATGTTTCCCCTTTCATCTCTGATTTTATTGATTTGGATTTCCTTTCTTTCTTTCTTTTGGTTAACTGAGGTAAGGGTCTGTTTATCTTGTTGCTCTTTTCAAAAAACCAGCTCTTAGAGTCATTGAGTCTTTGTGTTATTTTCCTTGTTCCTATTTCATTAATTTCTGCTCTGATTTTTGTTTTTCTTCTGCTGGGTTTGGGTGTGGTCATCAAGTGGCTGCTCTCCTCCAGCTATGGCCACTCTCCTGCTCTCTTAGTTTCCCTGATCAGTCGTCCGGTCCGGACCCCAGGGCTGGTGAGGAGACTGTGTCAGTGGAGCCGCATTCAGACAGAGGAGACCAGGTTCAGTGACGCAGATCTGGTTTATTGCAGGAAGGCACAAGCTTATATAGGGGTAGTGGTCCAATCACAGCACAGCAAGTAGTTTAAAGGTGGGGTATCCAAGGGTGGTGCACAGTACAGTAAGTAGTTTAAAGGTGTGGTATCCAAGGGTGG
Source organism: Nannospalax galili (assembly GCF_000622305.1). Lineage (NCBI taxonomy): Eukaryota > Metazoa > Chordata > Mammalia > Rodentia > Spalacidae > Nannospalax > Nannospalax galili. Next base: position 1,495 of record NW_008332087.1, read on the forward strand.
TGCACAGTATAGTAAGTCGTTTAAAGGTGTGGTACCCAAGGGTGGTGATTAGGGAGTGGTGAGCCCTAGGCATCAGTCTCATGATCTGCCAATGGGAGCAAAATGTCACAAGGCATTCCTTGTGGCTCCAGCAGTTGGGCTGTTGCCTCAGGCCTGCTGTATGGCTGTCAATAAGACTTTCACCCTAGGCTCAAAGTCTGTCTCCCACATTTGGGTTTCATTTATTCTTGCCTTTCCAGAGTCTTGTTGTATTTTTAAGTCATTTATTTGTAGTTTTTCTGATTTTTTTTCTTTTTCTTTTTTATTGGTCTTTTTTGATAGGGTATCCCTGAAGCCCCAGCTGTCCTTGAACTCACTGTGTAGACCAGGCTGGCCTTGAACTCACAGAGATCCGCCTGTATCTGCCTCCCGAGTGCTGAGATTAAAGGTGTGTGCCACCATGCCGGGCTGATTTTTTTTTTTTTTTTTTTTTTTTTTTTTTAATTGGGGAACTTTGAAATTAAAATCTTCTTTTTTG
>NW_008332087.1:2136-6520 GCF_000622305.1 Nannospalax galili
AGCTTTATTATGTTGTGGTCTGATAGAATGCGTGGAATTATTTAATTTTTTTTGTATTTGTTGAGGTTTGTTTTCTGTCCCAGTATGTGATCAGTTTTAGAGAAACTTCCATAGACTGGTGAACAGAAAGGTATTCTTTGGTGCTTGAGTGGAATATTTGGTAGATGTCTGTTAGATCCATTTGATGTATGATATTTAATTCAGATGTCTCTCTGTTTATTCTTTGTCCAGCCAACTTGTGTATTGGAGATAGTGGGGTATTGAAGTCATCTACTATACTGAGTTGGGTTAATCTATGTCTTAAAGTCCTATAGTATTTTTATGAAATTGGGTGCACCAGAGTTCGGTACATATATGCTAATGATTGTAATATCTTCTTTGTCAATCATTCCTTTGATTAGATTGAAGTGGCCCTCTTTATCTCTTCTGATTAGTTTCAGTTTAAACTCTGTTTTGTTAAATATTAGACTTGCAGCCCCTACTTGTAGGTTTCTTAGTGCCATTTGCTTGGAGTATTTTTCCATCCTGTCACCCTAAGGTAGTGCTTATCCTTGAAGGTGAGATGCATTTCTTGCAGACAACAAAATAATGGATTTTACTTTTTTTCATTCAAGTAGCCTGTGTCTTTTGACTGGAGAGTTGAGGCCATTAATATTTAAAGTTATTACTGAAAGGTAGTAGTATTGGCTACTGTCATTTTAATTTCTGCTTGCATTCTTGATCCAGTTTTGTGTTTCTATAGTTATACACTTGCTGCTATTCCAGAGGACCTAAGTTCAGTTTCCAGCACCCATGTCAGGTGGCTGGCAACCATGTGTAACTACAGCTCCAAGGGATTCTGGGATCTGTCAACCCTCCTCTGGCCTCCACACACATGTGGTATATACTCACACAGACACATATATGTAAATAAAAATAAAAATAAATCTTCAAAAGAAAAAAAACATGAGTAAAATTTGTGGAAATTATTCAGTTAAAGGTAGATCTGGGATTAGAACTCCTGCCTCTAGATTCCTAGTTCATTATTTCTACACCATGTTATTAATGCCTCTTGTCTAGTACCTAGTGCATTACTGTGTTCAGAATTATTTTGGAAAATGTACAGGAAAGGCCTGAAACTTGAATAAGCAGTAACAGAGCTTTTGATTATTTGGAAAACATTGCTTTCTTTGACTATTAGGACTGTGTCCCTCCTCTTTCTGACACACACTTGATAATGGCTTTCAGGTAAAGATAGTTCTAGAGATCCATACTAATAGGAAGAAATCTGGGTTATGACAGGAAATTGTGTGGATTAAGGATAGCCGTCACTTCTCCCATCTAAGCACTAACCAAGCCTGACTCTGTTTAACAACCGAGACATCGCTCCAACCTCAGCCTTTTTAAGTTTAAAATTGGAAAGAAGAGGCTTGTGTTTACTAAAGTGATTATCAATATTAGTTGCCTTGTAGAGAAGATAACTCTAAACATAAAGTACAAACATAGTAGTGTAGTTACATTTTAGCTATATACTATTGCTCAGTAGTGATTTGGATGCTGAGCCTGTCTTTCCTGTGTTCAACAGGAAAATTAGCAAGTATTAATCAGATGTGAATGATAGATTCGAGCCATGCTAAGCCATTTTCTTTATTCTTCTCAGGAGAATTTATATTAGTGCTATGTAATGCTTCCATCCACGTGTTAAGCTTATTTGGCAGTGATATCCCTTTGCCTCTGGAAATACTGCTGGAAGAGTGGGGCCCCTGAGTTGGAAGACAGCAGACCTGGAATCACATGCTCCTCCCACTCTCCAGCCTCTATTTTTTGATAACTGACTTTTTAAAAAATTTACTTTTATTTTTGATATGTATGAGTGTATTGCCTGCATATACATGTAAGTGCATCTGTAATGTACAATGGCTGTGGAGGTCAGAAGAGGGTGTTGGTTCCCTTGGAACTGGAGTTACAGATTGTTGTTAGCCATCATATGGGTGCTGTGAACTGAACCTGGGTCCTCTGCAAGAGCAGCCTATGTTCTTAACCACTTCGCCATCTCTCAGAAGTATATTTAAAAAAAAAATTTGAACAGACCTTGCATGGGTGAACAATGCTGCTCCCATATTTATTTATTTATGTTTATTTATTTGTATTTTATGTGTATGAGTATTTTGCCTGCATTTATGTAAAGTATACCTGTGTGTGCAGTGCCCACAGAAGAAAACATTGGATCCCCTGGAACTGGAGTTATAGATGATTATTAGCCATCATGTGGGTGCTGGGAACTGAACCTAGACCCTCTGCAAGAGTAGCCAGTACTCTTAACCACTGAGCCGTCTCTCCCACCTCCCCATCCTCCAGTGCTTACATTCTTTCTGCCCTCTCCTGTTTTCTTTCCCGAGCCTTGCAGAGGGTGGGAGAGTGTTGATGTATCTATTCTGTCCATGGCTGAGCACTCAGAGTTGCTTCTTCTCAGCACTTTGAACAGTTTTGAATCTCTGCATTAATCACCATCCTCTGCAAAGAAGTTTTTTTGACCAAGGTTGAGAGCAACATACAGCTATGGATATAAGCTTTTGACATGACCATTAAAAAAAAATCAGTAGTTTATCCCCTAGGGCCTGTGACCTCTGTAGCTGTGGGTTTTGACTATGTTCACAGTCATGAATTCCCTTCTATGCCGCAGACCTTAAATCTTACCAAGAGAGTGTTTGGTTATCCCATAGTCTTGCCACTATTGCACCAACAGGCACATCTTGACTGGGAGATTAGCATTTTAGCATGTAGGGTCCAGCGCTGGATAAGACCCTTGATAATGCTTCTTCCCCAGCAGTTTGCATAGCACACTCTAGCACTATGAAAATTAACCAGCAGGGAGAGTTTCCTGTTCAGCTGAAGATTGATTTCTCTAAGGCTTGCAACCAAAGTGTGTGGTATCTTCAGCAGTAGAGTCTTACTGTCTAGTTATGGTAGACAACCACGAGCAATAGCAATCAATAGCAATAGCTTGTATTGTTTTGGGTGCCTCTGGGACCTCCCTGACCATAGGTAGGTATCCTTTGCCTGGCACTGAGCTTTTCATTAATAACCTATGTCTTCTGGGAGCAGCATTATTCATCTATGCAGGGTTCCTCTGTTCAAACTCATTTAAAAATATTTTAATTAGTTTTCAAAATAAGGTTTCATAAGGTTTCCTCATAATCCTTAGTTTTGGTAACTACCTCTCTTTCCCCTGCTTCCCCACTCTATCCCTGATCTAACTCCCAGTACTTCCCCTCTAGTTCCTCCATCTGCTATGTGTTCTACTATCTTATATTTTTACATGGGTAGCAAGGTCATAGGTTCCCATGTAGCTTCTTCATACACATTTTATTTTGGTTAACCCTTACCCTGCCCCTTCATTTCTCTGTTCTCATCACGCCACTCCCTGCTTGAACCTTCCTGCTCTTCTGTACTTTCATTTCACTTATATTCTGCCATCCTTCCTCCCTTAGTGTATCCTCTCTCAATGGCCTATTTCTAGTTTCCTGGCTTCTCCATGTACTCCATGCTAAGCACATGAAACATATGAGAAAGAACATGTTAGGTTTGTCTTTTGGAGACTTTGTGACCTCACTCAGCATAATGTTTCTGTAGTTAAGATATAAAGTCCATTGGGGTATGTACCCAGGAGTGATATAGCTAGATAATCTGGTAGTTCTAATTTCCTAACATTTGATTTTTACCTTTCTACTGCAGATCATGGTTCTTAGAGAGCAGTGAAGATAGGTCTAGCAAATACTGACCATAGGCTCTGTGAATGTTCAGGCTCTTGTGAACGGGGTTACTGTTAGGGGCTTTAAGGGTTCCAGTTGCTTGAACATTGTTTCTGCTATCCCAGGTCTGTGGACCACCATTTCATGGGTCAGTTTTTTCTTTGCCTTGAGGAAAGTTGGGCTAGGTTTCTGCTAGACTTGCAGGAGAGTTGTGAGGCTTTGATATGTAACCTCAGCCTTCCTTAGTATTGAGCTCTATGGATTCTTTTGGGAGTGGAGGGTAATGGTAAAAAACTTCAGTTAGAAACTTAGTCTTCAAGAGAGCTAAAAGCTCTACTTTTGTCTGTCTTCATCCTCATCTTTGTCCTCCTCTTCCCCCTCCCTCCCTCCCTCTGTCCCTCTCTCCCTCCAGCCCCTCTTCTCTCTTTTTTTTAAAACATTTTTTAAAAATTAATTATTTCATAACCATATGATTAGAAGAGGCATTTCATTACAGCAGCATTGACATATTCAATAACAATTTCCAGAGCTAAGATGCTTCTCTTTCAAAACTGGCTGTAAATTATTAGGTTTACAGTTAAATTAATACAGTTATACAATATTGTATTCAGTATAAACCCTATAAGACATAAAATTAAATGAGGTTTTAAACT
>NW_008332087.1:6647-7649 GCF_000622305.1 Nannospalax galili
TTATGCTGGAGAAATTTTTTTTTTATACACCCACTTCCCAGGTAGCAGCCTCCTGTAGCCGCCCTCCTCCCACTAGAGCCCTTATACTCTGATATCCCTGCTACTGTCTGCTGTGTTGTCGGCACCCCCAGCCATTCCCCACTACTTGTCCTTCTGGTGAATCTAGTCAGCCTATCTAGAGGTCTTTGTTTTAGGAGGGTCAGCTGTTCCTCATCTAGCAGTAATCAGTTGTCAATATTCCTTTGGGTAAGATTGGAGTCTGCTGTTCAATTTCCCAGTTCTATTCTGGGTTACTATCTGGGAATCCCTTTGGCTACCCTGGCCAGCAACTCAAAAGGAGGTATCGCCTGTCTGGCATTGTTGCTTGCTATGTAGCCTTTAGCTATACATATGGTCTCTTAGGAAATTATATTGTCCTCTTTAATCTTTACTTATACTTTCCTTTTGGGTGTTTAAGGCTACACGATTGGTCCAGATAAACTGATTTATTTTTACTCTTAAGGTCGTTTAAGGATCTGTTCCTCAGGGGTCACATGGGCTTGGGAAGAGCCCCTGTCTCCTTTCTTTTACCAATTCCATCCAAATGAAGATAAGTCAAAGGTCCTGCTTGACCATGGTTGGCTTCACTTGGAAGCATGGAGGAAATGATTCCTCTGTGTTGACCCTCCTCTTTGTAGACTGGACATTGGTTCTAGTCCATCTGGTGGGGGTTCCTCAGCCTCCTTGATCAAGAGGACAAGTGACCCACCACAATTACAGGATATTTTGAGCAATGCTCATAGTCCCCTGGAACTAGTCAACCTAGGAGGGAAAGGAGCAAAAAGTGTCCTTTATGTCCCTCTGACTAAAATATTATAGGCCTCAAAGTATGTCTGTTAAACATCCAAGAAGGTTAGTTCCACCAGTCTGGTACTTTTAATTACTGCCAATTGTTCTCAGATAAACCTTACCTAGACATATATTTCTTGATCTGCTATGTATAATTTGTCAGTAGGTTGTAGG
>NW_008332087.1:8227-10510 GCF_000622305.1 Nannospalax galili
AGCCCAATAAGAAGAAAACACAACTTTTTTTTTAGAGAACTATCTGAAAGGCTTGGTTTGTTAAGAGATTGTGGTCTTGTGTTAGAGAAAAGACAGTGTTCAAAGCTAACCTGGATCCTAAGTAGCAGTGTTCATATGGAGACAGAGTAACCGGATATTTTAGATGCTGAGAGGAAATACTAAATTTTGGATGCTCCTTTAACCGTAAACTGTTTTCTGCCCATATTTAACATTTGTTCAAAAAAAAGTATCTTGGGGCTGGAGAGATAGCTCAGCCGGTAAGAGCATTGGCTGCTCTTGCATACCCATACACATAAAATACAAATAAATAAATATATGTATTTAAAAAAATACATTTTCGGGGCTGGAGAGATGGCTCAGCAGTTAAGAACACTGACTGTTCTTGCAGAAGACCCAGGTTTGAATCCCTGCACCCACATGGCAGCTAACAACTGTCCGTAACTCCTGATCTGTAACTCCAATTCCAGGGTCCAACAACCTCTTCTGCATGACACACATGCACTTACATACATGTAGACAATACACGCATACACATAAAAAATACATTCTCTCTTTCTTTCTCCCTTTCTTTCTTTCTTTCTTTCTTTCTTTCTTTCTTTCTTCATTTCTTCCTTTCTTTCTTGACAGAGTCTCACTGTGTAACCCTGCCTGGTCTTGAATGCACAATGTAGACTAGACTGGCTTTGAATTCACAGAGATCCACTGCTTGCTATGTAGACCAGGCTGCCCTCACAGAGATCCACCTGCCTAAAGGTGTGTGCCACCATGCCCTAAAAAAATACATTTTCTTAAAGAAATAAATGCAGTCAGAGCAAAACTCTTGAGTAAATTTCTGGGTATTTGTTTAAAAGACAGACCAGGATTTCTAATGAACAGTCATGATTCTTGAGAACTTTAGCAATAGTTTCCAAAGTTGCAGGGCTTTTAAAAGTTCAGCAGAGACTTGAAGGTTCTTTGTTTCTTGCATCGTCAACTCCATTTCTAAGGAACTTTTGATTTTGGTAGAGGTTCTTTTTTTTAATTATTAAAAATTTATTTAATGTGTGTATGTGTGGGTGGTTGGTTGGGAGCACATGTATGATCAGTATGTGTGTAGAGATCAGAGTACAAGTTTCAGGATTTAGCTCTCTCTTTCCACACTGTGGGTCTTGAGGATAGATCTCAGATTGTCAGGCTTGGGGACTGGCATCTTTACCTGCTTAGCCCTCTCTCCAGCCCTGGTGGAAGGTCCGGAAAGGAGGTGAGAAGTGACCTTGGCAGAGGCTCTATGGGGATATGAGCTGTTTCTAAGAGCTTTGGCAGGAAATGTTTTTGAATAAGGAGGTATTAAGCTTTTAAAAATTTAAAATCTCATAGAGTTAAGGTACTGGAATTGCAGCAGTTTATATGGACTGCTTATCTAGTCAGGGTCCCCGATAATTTAATAGTAACTAATACTTGATTTTTATTTTTCTACTACAGGTGCAGGTTATCATTCTGAATCCAAAGCCAAGGAATATAAACATGTATGCAAACGAGCTTGTCGGAAGGTATGAGCAGAATATATGCAATGCTTGTGATTTGGGGCATAAAACAACTTTACCTTGAGATCCAGAGTTTTGAAGCTTCACTTATGTGGAAGTCTGATTGGCCCCCAAAGTTACTTGCTGTTTTGTGTGGGCCTTATTTAATTCTCATTTTGCTTTGTTCTATATTTTTAGTTATCTGAATGATGCTTAGCTTGTTTTTCTCCTTTGCCAGATTGAAGTCTGTAATTTTGTAATTAAGGGCACATAATCATATCCTTTTGAATGTTTTCCAAGGGACTGAACTCTCTGGAAGGGTAGGAAAACTGCTCTTCTAGAAAAGGCAAGTTGTCTTTTCTTGAAAGGGGGAAAATCATTTAAAAAAAGAAAGATGCTTTTCTCAGACTTTGTGGTACTTGACCCTTCTGCTTCTCATTGTGTAGGGTAGCAAACACATGGTTGATCCTGAGTGTCATTCTGCATTTCTGTTAATTGTTGCTTTGTTCACCTTTGACTTTTGAGGTTTGCTGAATTGCTCAATACTTAATATCTGGGCAGGAGTGGGCTCAGAAGAAATACTCTTTGTTTTTATTTTGATCCCCAATTGTGTAGTCAAACCTTTCATTATTTTTTATGCAAATAGAATGTTAATTGAGTACTGCCTTAGGTAAATATGGGTCTTTTTCCTTTTCTTTATATTTGCATACTTTTTATAAGAAAGATAAAAGATTAACAATCCAGGCTTTTTGTTTTGCTT
>NW_008332087.1:10752-21040 GCF_000622305.1 Nannospalax galili
TGTTTGAAGTAATGTACTGAAGACATTGTACTTTTTTTGTTGTTTTGTTTTTGAGACAGGGTCTCCTTGGAGCCCCAGCTGGCCTGAAACTCATTATATAGACCAGGTTGGCCTTGATCTCAAAGAGATCTGCTTGCTTTTTCCTCTTGAGTGCTGGAATTAAAGGTGCATGTCACTATGCCCAGCTATTTTTATATAACTTTAGTTCTAGAAATCTAATCTATTTTGATCTATCATCTTTGTCAATGTATATATTGAGTTACCTTCTTAAAAATTTAGAGGGACTAAAGAGATGGCTCAGTGGTTAAGAGCACTGGCTACTCTTGAAGAAGACCTGGATTGAAATCCCAGCACCTGCGTGGTGGCTAACTCCAGTTCCAGGGGATCCAGTGCCTCTTCTGACCTCTGTGGGCATTGTGCCACATGGATGCACTTACATAACACTGCAGACATAACACTCAAATGCATTAAATAAAAAGTTTTTCAAACTTTAAAATTTTATTTAAACTTCATTTATTTTTAAATATTTCATTTATTATTTTAATTTTATGTGTATGAGTGTTTGCCTGCATGTATGTACGTGCATCATGTGCATGCAGTGTCCACAGAGGCCAGAAGATGTTGGATCCCCTAGAACTGGAGTTATGAACAGCTTTTAGCTGCCATGTGGGTATTGAAAATCTAACTTGGGTCCTCTGGAAGAACAAGTGTTCTTAACCTCTGAGCCATCTGTCCAGTCTATTAAACTTATTTTAAAGAGTAAAGAATATATATATTCTTTTTTTTATTTGAAACATGGTCTCGGTAGCTCTGACTGGCCTGGAACTCGTAGAGATCCACCTGCTTCTGCCTCTTGAATGCTGGGACTGAGGGGATGTGCTACCATGACCAGTGCATGGTAGTGTATGTAAATGAATACTTCCATATGAAGATTCTTTTTTTTTTGTTTTATTAAATGTTTTTCCTTTTTTTTGAGATAGGATATCAGTCTGAAGCTGAAGCTGGCCTTGAATTCATGACCTCATGAATTCTTCCTGCCTCAGCCTCCTAAGTGCTGAGATTTTATGTGTGAGCTCTTACTGCTGTAGGATTCTGACATGCGTCTGTGACTTAGAAACACTAGCTGTTTTTATAGGTGTGCATGGGAGGTAAAAGGAATGGGAATAGAAATAGCTTGATCTGAGATACACTTAAAAAATAATGAATTAGCAGGATATCTTTTAAAAATATTTTATATATTTTTAAAATTTATGTATATGAGTGTATTGCCTGCATGTATGTAAGTGCACCCATGTCGTGCAATGCCTGTGGAGGTCAGAAGAGGGGGTTAGATCCCCTGGAACTGGAGGTATGGACTGTTTTTTCGTTGCCATGTGGGTGCTCTGAACCAAATCCAGGTCCTCTGCAAGAGCAGCCAGTGCTCTTAACCGCTGAGCCATCTCTCTAACCCCACATTAGAATATCTTAAACTAAATTTGAATAATTTCTGTGACTGTTAATTGCTCTGTGATGAGTGAAGTCCTTTCACTTACTAAGTTCCTTCTACACTGCATTTAATGGCTTCCTTTTCATTGTTTTAATTTGGACAATATTAAGAATTATATCATAATTTAACCTGAATATAAACACTACTTGTCTTAAATCTGAGTGATTTATGTCTTAAAGCAAGGTGTGTGTGTGTGTGTGTGTGTGTGTGTGTGTGTGTGTCCATGTCCATCTTACAGCTTATGGACCACACGCATCCAGGAATGAAGCCCAACATAGCTACAACTCCATGTCACAATGTCAGAAGGTTGGATAACCTGTCTTTAAAGTGTGGAATGGGAATAATGACCAATTTTTATTAATTCTAAATTTTTCCTACATTAAAAACGTTATCTTGGAAGTTTAAAAGAATATGTTTGAGAAGCTGTGGTTTTGCAGTAATTTTTCCCCTTGGTTTCACAGGCAATTGAAAAACTACAGGCTGGTGCTCTTGCTACAGATGCAGTGACTGCAGCTCTAGTGGAACTTGGGGTATTTCTTTGCTTTGTTTATATTGTATTTAAGGTATTTATGAGTTTATGTTCTTTGTTTTTTAAATGACATGAAACTTCTGAGTTAGTCAATTGTAAATTATGTAGTAGTGTTTCCCAAATATATTACCAAGTTTGGGAACAGCCTGCGATATGGGAGTTTTATCGAATGATATAAAAATTGGTTGATTCCTTTTGAAGTTGATGTCCCCAAGTGATATATATATATATATACACACACATATATGTGTGTGTATGTATATATGTGTGTGTACATATATATATTTAGAATACAAATGATTCTAACTTTCTAGAAGTATCTAAAGTAGAAAGACAAGCTTTGTCACAAACAAAACACATATATATGTCCTGAAGCTATGTATTGTGAAAGTGCCATGCTCCAATAGCATTTTTAGAACAGTTCCCAGTTCCAAGTGGACATTGGGAGATTAAGTGGGGATGCCCTCAGGTTTGCAATCAGTTCTTTGTATTCCATAGGAGAGTCTCTCAGTTTCTCTCAATCTGGAACACTGATGAATTTGAGGCCTTCAGAAGACTGAACTGTGGAGAACACAGATGTGTGTTAGTGATCTGACAAGATTATTATAGGCAAATATTTTTCTGAGTAGAAGACCACTATGGTGGAGATGGTGGACACGGAGATGAGTAGTGATGAGTACAAAGGAGGTACTGAGCATTAAAGTAGATAGACGTTCCCAACTTGACAGATTGTGGGCGTTGGTTAAATCCTTTTCCCTGAGAATATTGCTCAGGAGTTGACTAAAGGTCTTAGGCGTATTTTCAGTATATTCCCCTCTCACTCTATTGTAAAGCTGCACTTTTCATCATTGATAGATTTGAGTCTGTCTTTGTAACTTCATGCTAATCTGCATGCAATCTTAGCTTCCTGTTAATGTAGTCAAGGCAGGTGGCAAATGTGTGTGTGTGTGTGTGTGTGTGTGTGTGTGTGTGCGTGTGTATTTTTTTAATTCTAATTGCCTGAAGCTGGCCGTGGTGGCATCTTTGTAACTTCATGCTAATCTGCATGCAATCTTAGCTTCCTGTTAATGTAGTCAAGGCAGGTGGCAAATGTGTGTGTGTGTGTGTGTGTGTGTGTGTGTGTGTGTGTGTTTGTGTTTGTGTTTGTGTATGGAATTTGTGTGGCTTCCTTATTATATCATGACTGGTAACTGATGCTTTTTTTTTTTTTTTAATGAAAGGGTGGCCTTGTAGCCTCAGCTGACCTAGAAGTCATTATGTAGGCTGACCAGGCTGACCTCAGTCTTACAGAGATCTGCTTGCTTCTGCCTCCTGTGTGCTAGGATTAAAGGTGTGAGCCATAGTGTCTGGCTGTGATTCATGCATCTTATACCCATTCATCAGTCATTAACCATAATTCTCTGGGTATGTCAGAGCCTGTCCTTGATTCAGTTTTTTTCTGTCTATAATAGAATAATAATGCATTCTACTTCACAGAATTATGAGGATTTAGTTAACGTATGTGACTCAGAGTACTGTGTGGCTCGTAGTAAAATTGCTCCATACTTGGGTATGGCAGATTTTACTATTATGAGGTTTGCAATTATTAATGACCAACTTTCCAATACAAAGATTACTGTAAGTTGTGGATAAAAGGAGAAAAATGACATAAAGAAGATTGATGTACTCCCTGCAAAATCTTACCGTTACTCCAAACATATGCTACTGTCCTTTCTGCAGAAGACGATGTGGAGATTATCAGTTTTTGTAGTCATTCTATGTTGGGGGGAAAAATGAGTAATATGGATATATATTCTTAAGGCAATTATGAAGACAAAATTGAATAAAATAAAAAAAATTTAGAGTAACTTTGCTTTTTTCAAGTTATAGATGTATCAGTGTTGAAGAGATGGCTTAATGATTAAGGGCATTTGTTCTTGCAGAGGACCCAGTTTTGGTTCCTAACACCCACATGGCAGCCAACAGCCATCCATCACTCTAGTTCTAGGGGATCTGATGCCTGCTTCTGACCTCTGTCGGCATTGCATGCACATGGTGCATTTACACACATGCCAGCAAAATGCTCACACACATAAAATAAAAATAAACACAATTTAATAAGTTATAGCTGTGTTGTGTTGAGCATTCGATTCTATTTTCTCCCTACATTTATTTATTTATTAGAATGATTTATTTATATTTGTAGAAGTATTTTGCTTGCCTGTATGTATACTGATATATGTGTGGAGCCTATGGAGGCCAGAAGAGGGCTACAGAGCCACTATGTGGGTGCTGGGAATCAAGCTTTGAATCCTTTGATAAAACAGAAAATGCTCTCAACCACTGAGCCACCTCTTTAGCCCCTTCCCTTTCTTTGTAAAGGGATTACTTATTTATACTTAAGAAAAGAGCTTTTGGGGAGTTAAATATGGTAGTTTCAATTCTAAATTTTTTACTTGTTATACGAATGTAAGTAATATAAAGCCCTTTCAGCATATTGGAGTATGCTGAGAAAATCAGAGAAAGCCTGAATTATATTCTTTTATGCTTAAGCGTAACATTCGTCTTTAGTTTTGGTCAACCTACTCAGTGAAGTCTTGTCTTACTGAGTAGATGAGGATGTGGTTGGTCATGCTTATCCTTTACTTTGGAATATGCTTCTTTTGGGTTGTGGGGCAAGGTCTCTCCATGGTAGTCTAGACTGTCCTCAAATTCATGACACTCAGATTCCTACGTACTGGAATTACAGATATGCAAAACCAAGTCTGAAATAGGAGATGTATATATGTGTATATATGTGTATTTATACATATGTACATGTATTTTTAATGAATTAAATAAATATTTTGAGCATTTTCCCATGAGTTTATTTAGAAACCATACAGTGTCAGGCATCCCGTGATGATGGGGCTACAGTCTGAGAAATGTGTTGCTAGATGATTTTGTCAGCTTTTGAAAGTGTACCTACACAAACATTGACTACCATGAAGTGATCAACTGATAAAATCTTATGTGACTACTATCATGTAAGCAGTTAACAGTTGATGTTTAAAAAGATTTATTTTTATTTTATGTGTGTGGGTGTTTTGCCTGCATGTGTGTAAGTATACCATGTGTGTGCAATGCCTACAGAGGCTGGAAGATGGCATTGGATTCTTGGAGCTGGAGTTACAGATGGTTGTTAGCCTTCATGTGGGTGCTGGGAACTGTTACTGAGCCTAAATCTTGGACTTCTGGAAGAGCAGTGAGTGTTCTTAACCACTGAGCCATCTCTACAGTCCCTAATTTAATAATAATAATAATAATAATAATTATTATTATTATTATTTTTGGCTTTTTGAAGCAGGGTCTCCTTGTAGCCCCAGCTGTCCTGGAACTCACTATGTAGACCAGGCTGATGTTGAACTCACAGAGATCGGCCTGCCTCTGCCTCCCGAGTGCTGGGACTACAGGTGTGCGCCACCACGCCCAGCTTAATTGTTAAAGTTTTTTTTTTTTTCCTCACATAGATTATTGTTAGATAGTTCAAGCTGACCTGAAATTTGTGATGTCTGCTTTCATAGCCCTATTGCTGAGATTACAGGTGGGGTTTTACCTTTTTATTTGTTGAGATGGGTTCTAACTGTGTAGCCTTGGCTGGCCTGGAACTTGCTGTATAGACCAGACTGGCCTTGAACTCAACAGAGATTTACCTGATTCTGCCTCCTGACTGCTGGGATCAAAGTCATGTGCCACCATGTGTAGCTAGGGATATATGTTTTGGTGAAATAAGTGATACAGTTTAAACTTGCCTGCTGTATTCTTCTTTGGCAGATATTATACTTGGTGTGAATTCTTTGAGCACTCTACTAAATATAGATTGAAGTAACTGAGATAAAATGGTTTAATGGTCCTTATTGGCTAGAATAAGTATCTGGCCTTGTATTTAAAAAAAAATGTGATCTTTATTTTTTCCCAAATAGTGAAACATTTTAACATAAGTATCAACTTATGAACTTGATGCAGTAGAGGAGAAAGAGATAGGATGAGATAAAATAAGATTTTCACATATTCTTTTTTTTTTTTTTTTAAATTTTTTTTATTTATTTGTATGAGTATATTGCTTGCATGTAGGTAGGTACACCCGTGTTGTGCAGTGCCTGAGAAGGTCAGAAGAGGGCATTGAATTCCCTGGAACTGGAGTTATGGCTGGTTGTTAGCCACTATGTGGGTGCTGGGAATCGAACCTGGGTCCCCTGAAAGTGCAGCCAGTACTCTTAACTGCTGAGTCATCTCTCCAGGCTCCCCATTAAGGTAGGATCTCATGTAACCCAGGCTGGTTTTGAACTTGCTATGTTGCCAAGGCTGGATTTGAGCTCCTTATCCTCTTGATTCCCTCTCCTATGTGCTGGGATTATAAGCATGTGCCACTATGCCTGGCTTTTCTTTTAAACTTAAAAAAAAAAAATTTCTTAGTTAACATACATCAGTGTGGGTTTCATTGTGACATACCACTATACTTTTTCTTCCTTTTCATTTAAAAAAAATTACTGTTTGACAGTTTCAACATGTATATAGTGAATTTTGGTCATTTTCATCTGTCATTCATTTCATTCTCTCCCTCACCCACTGAAACCCTTCTTTCTTGAGAAATGCCCTTCCTACTTTGATGTCTTTTTTTTGTGGCCCTTTAGTTTGATTATGATTATGTGCATGAGCATGTGTGAGGGATTACACTGTATTTTGTTTTTACTCATATGTAGCTCACACAGGGCACCTAGACCCATTTTCCTGCCAGCTCTTCTTGGAAACAGATGATCGTTTTTCTAGTCCACTTCAAACACAAGTGTTGCCATCCTAAGACTACCACTTCTGGAGAGGTTATTTTCTTTGTTTAAATGAAGTAGGTATATTGGCATGGTAGATTATGACCAGTTTTTCCTTTTAGGGAAAATGGAATTGAGATGGAATATGGCCACTCCTGTGAGAGGTGTTCTATAGTATGAAAATGCAAAGATGCCTCCAAGTACATTTAGTTTTTCCTCAAAATACATGCCAGTTTATAGATCATATTTTGATGACTTATTGTTGAGTTGAATTGGCCTTGTTTTATATTGCTTTTGTAGATTACCTTATAGCAAATGAAAAACATTGGGTTTTACAACTCTATTTTCACTTCAACAGAGAAAATTAATATTGGGAAGCATTTTAGTCTATATCTGGCTTATACAACATTGGGTGTTTGCTGTTTTTCTTGGCTGCCTAGAATTAGTTTTGGTTTAGATATTGACAGTAGGTTTAAGATGCCAGACCATTGTTTTGTGCATTTTATATATATGGCCTCTGATAGTATTTCTTTTTTGAGGAAATTGGATACAGTTCTCAGTGAGTCACGGGCCACCACTTTCTTAGTATTGTTCTAAAAGTAAAAGCAAAAGGCCTGTTTCATGGATTTTGAAGGTGAACTACACATGAAACTAAGCTTTCCATAGAGGTATTTTCCAAAGAAAGTACTAAGACCTGATTTAAAATATTTAATCTAGTAAGGAATAATTGGTGAAATGTGGATCACAAACCTATAGAGAGATACTTGCAATTCTCTTGTGATAAAAAACTGATGACTCTGGCAGAGATTTTCCATCTTGTTAGAACCTTCAAGAAATTTTGGTTCATTTTGAAACTGATTACTATAGCAGGTAGAATTCTGTACATTAAGAGTTGTGCCAAAGGGGCTGGAGAGATGGTTTAGTGGTTAAGAGCACTGGCTGCTCTTGCAGAGGACCCAGGTTTGGTTCCCAGCACCCACATGATGGCTAACAACTGCCAGTAGCTCCAGTTTCACAGGATCTGATGCCCTATTCTGACCTCCACAGTCATTGGGTGACATGGGAACACTTAACATATATTCAGGCAATACACTCATACACATAAAAAATAATAAGAATAGTGTTAGGACTAACTTAAATTTCAAATAGTGAAAGGCAAATCACAGAAGACTCTTGTCAAAGTGTTCTGTTTGGCTGGGGATGTTGATCAGTGGTGGAGCACATACTTAACATGCATGAGTTTGGTCCCTTGAGTTTTGATCTCCAGTACTGCAGAAAAACCAAAACCAAAAAGTCAACCAAACTCAAACAACAAAAGAAAAATTCCAAAATGATCTGTTGAAATTATGTATTCTAAGTGGAGCCTGTAGTTTGGCTAACTTGATTCATCCTTCAAAGTTTCCTTTAGTTAAGGAAGATCTTAATTCATGTCTGAAACTGATTATTGTCCAAGTGCTTTCACGTTTATAGAGCAGATTATATTAGTGCAGTCCCTTGTCTTTGAATCTTTATGCAATCCAGCGGATTGTTTGGTAACTCATTTGCACCTCTCACACTCTTTCATTGATAATGTCTTTTATTTGTTGCAATGGGAGGGGGTGGCAGTCTTGTGTTTTATTTATGTGAAGTTAAAGTTTTACTATTTTTCTCATAATATACAGTGTTTTTGCTGAATGAAATTTGAATTTTAGCATTAGATACTCTTTTCTTTCTTTTTTTTTTTTTTTAAGGTTGATCTCATGGGTTGTTTCAAATACCCTGTTTTGCTTATCTCTTTAGCAGTATTTCCAGTGGTGCTTCAGTATTTCTGTGTATGCCAGCAGTTTATGGAGACTTTATGTTTCTCTGCATTTTTTGTTTTATTTTTTGAGGTGTACACACAGTTACACTTCATGGACTTCCATCCAGCCAAGTATCCATGTTCTTCTTGTGAAGAGGCAGAGAAAATCACCTCTCCCAAGAATTTCCACCTTCTGACCAAGGGAAATGTGTTCTGAAGAGCTGTACAGATGGGAGGCAACTTGTTTGCTTGTTCTGCTTGCTAGAGCATTGATTTAATTAGAAGACAGGCTGTGGGTGGCCATGTGCAGACAAAGAAGCACCAGACAGCCCAGTAAAAGTAAGCCTGGGACAGTAAAAGTAAGTTAAGCTCTTTTAAAACACTTTTTTGAGTACTGATGCTGATTCTTGCCTTTAGACTGAGTGGCAACTTATAACTTACTGATTGTGTTTACACATTAGGTACATCTGTTCTTTTTCTAAGACCCTATAAATGAAATTCGCATTCTAGTACAAAGTACTTGCCTAGTGGAAAAACACTTGATTTTTTCCCCCCACCATTTTTTTAAGAATAAAAAAACCCTAAATCAATTATTACATTTTATATTAACTTTACATTGCATCAAAACCCTGTATCAGCTGTTGACCAAGTGAAAACACTCAAGTGCAGGCTTTGTCATGCTTTACTTTGTAGTGAGGGGAACATAAGGAATTACTTTAGCCTTTTCCAGCCATTTCTTGGTGAGCTTTGTGGATCTCATCAGGTGTTTCCTCTTGCTGAATCAGACAGGGGCTATGCAGTAAGACCTGTCCAGAGTTCCTGAGAAGCATGGCGTTTCACGTGTAATTTTTATTTTTCTCTTGGAATTGGCACTCTCAAGAATATATTACATTTTGAAATTCAATTTTGAGCTACTTAAAGCAACACGGTAGAATGATAGAATTGGCGGTAATCCTGTTTTTTTGACTAAGTAGAAGTAATTCAGACTACTGGATCTTTGTGTATGAAATATATTCTAGTTCAGTATTCATAGACACAGTGCACAGAGGTATTTAATTCAATGTAATAGGATTTTATAGTATCAAAAAAATTTTTTTTTTGCTTTTGATAATGAAGGAGCTAAACTGAGATTTTTCTCTGTGCTGTTTCTGTATAACCTCAGGATGATTCTGTGATGTTTAATTTGAAAGACTGCGTTTTTTTCTTTTTTTGGTGGGGGGGCTGTCTTGATGTGTGCTGTATATTAAATCTAGGGGTTCATCCCCCCAATTTTAATTTATTTTTTGTAAGTTTGTGTACTGCAATGTGCATGTGGAGGTCAGGAACAACTTTCAGGAGTTGGTTCTCTCATTCCACCATGTGGATTCTGGGGATTGAATGTAGGTCATCAGGTTTGGTGACAAGCACTCTGACCTACAATAACATTTTACTGGCTCTAGGCCCTTTTGATAGGTTCTCTACCACTAAACTTAATCTTCAACCCAGAAGACTGCCCTTTGGTGTCGCGAGCCGGGACTCTGTCCAGCAGAGTCCAGGAAAGACGACACAGACACCAAGGTGAGGTTCAAGCTTCTGTTTCTCTTTCTTCCTTTATTCTCTCTTATTCTCTCTCATATTCTCTTCACTATGATGCTGTCTCCTATGATGCTGTCCTTATGATGCTGTGTTTCTCATGATGCTGTCTCCTACCTCTGTCTGTCTCTCTGTCT
>NW_008332087.1:22945-36466 GCF_000622305.1 Nannospalax galili
CTCAAATATTAAGTTCATGCTTACTCTGTACGTTTTCCATATTCTCAAATGTTCTTAAGTTCATGCTTACTCTGTACGTTTTCCATATTTGCAATTAACTTTCTCTTCGCCACTGCCTGTGGTCCAAACTTCATTATCAATCATTTATTTACCATCTATATCTATGTATTATCCATCTATCTATCACCTATTTATCTATCACCTACCTATCTACTTACTATCAATGACAATCATTTATATCTATCATCTATCATCATCATTTGTCTATAATCTATCTCTCTTTATCTCTCTACCTCTCTCTACCTCTATCTCTCTACCTCTATCTCTCTATCTCTCTATCTCTCTATCTATCTATATCTGTCTTCTATCATCTATCATCCTATCTATCCATATTTTCTATCATCTATATCTTTTATCTACCTATCTACTTACCATCTATCTATCCCGGGGAACTTTCACTATCATCCCTTTCAGGGAACCTTGTCCTCATCCCTTTCAGGGAACCTTGTCCTCATCCCTTTCAGGGAACCTTGTCCTCATCCCTTTCAGGGAACCTTGTCCTCATCCCTTTCAGGGAACCTTGTCCTCATCCCTTTCAGGGAACCTTGTCCTCATCCCTTTCAGGGAACCTTGTCCTCATCCCTTTCAGGGAACCTTGTCCTCATCCCTTTCAGGGAACCTTGTCCTCATCCCTTTCAGGGAACCTTGTCCTCATCCCTTTCAGGGAACCTTGTCCTCATCCCTTTCAGGGAACCTTGTCCTCATCCCTTTCAGGGAACCTTGTCCTCATCCCTTTCAGGGAACCTTGTCCTCATCCCTTTCAGGGAACCTTGTCCTCATCCCTTTCAGGGAACCTTGTCCTCGTCCCTTATCCGGGGACCTCAACAGCATCCCTTATCCGGGGAGCCTCCTCTTTCCTTTTAGGGTTTATTGCTAGCACTATTATTTCATTTTTTACTTACAACTCTAGAGTATCAGGCATCCCAGCGGTGCCTCCATTTGTCGCGAGCATCATGTTCCCCGTACGGGCCACCATTTGTCGCGAGCCGGGACTCTGCCAGCAGAGTCCAGGAAAGACGACACAGACACCAAGGTGAGGTTCAAGCTTCTGTTTCTCTTGAGTGGCAGCTCATTGGCCACGTAGCAAGATCATCAGGCTGGCAGCACCTGTTTTGGGGCTCACCATACTTCAGATTTGGGGTAAACAAGCGGGATTCACGAGCCTTGGCAATCAGCCAAGAGTTGAAGTAAACAGCACGAGGTTTGGCAGCCAGCCAGGGCTCCATCTTTGGCTGGCTCGGCTGTGCTCGCTTCCCACACTTTGGAACTAAAAAAATTTCTGTGAGTTTGTATGTGCACATGCACACACTTGTGAAGGCCAAAGTACAACTTTGAGTGTCTTCCTCTACTTTCTACCTTATTTTTTTGAGACAGGGAGCCCACTGGAGCCCACTGACTGACTCACTTAGACTGGCTGGCTAAGGAACCTCTAGGATCTTCCAGTTTCTGCCTCTCAGGGCTGGGATTACAGGCAAGTGCCACCATACCTGGCTTTTTACTTGGGAGCTGAAGATCTGAACTTAAGTCCTAATGCTTAGGCAGCGCATACTTTCCCTACTGAATCATCTCCCCAGTCCTAGAAGATTCCCCTTTGGCTTTAAGTTTATGTATGTGTATGTTTTAAACCTAGGGCATAATTCAGAATCTGGGAAAAAATGAAGAAGAAACTTGGCACATAAATTTAAAGAATTCCAGCAACATCATATTGTAAATTTTTCTTCCAAAGTAGAGAAAAATATTGTTAAAATTTTCTTCTTATTATTGTGTATTTATCTGTCTCTGTCTATATTTACGTACCTGTCTAATTTTTATGTGTGATTAGTGAAGGATTGTATATCACTGTAGAAAACACCTTAAAATTAAATTATGAAATCTCAGTTGACAAAAGTTCTTTGGTCGTTTCTACTGGTAAGGAGTATTGATTAGCAATAATTTTCACTCACTGTCTAGCTTCTTGCTACATATTTCTTAACACAGAGCATTGACACTATATAATGCATTAAGCTTCTCACAA
Source organism: Nannospalax galili (assembly GCF_000622305.1). Taxonomy (NCBI): domain Eukaryota; kingdom Metazoa; phylum Chordata; class Mammalia; order Rodentia; family Spalacidae; genus Nannospalax; species Nannospalax galili. Next base: position 25,020 of record NW_008332087.1, read on the forward strand.
AATTCAGAGTACAAAACTCAGTCATATGTCCCCTCTCGGCATATGTGTAGATGTCAACAGCACTTTATAGTAGGTTAGGAACCTTTTTAATAGAAATAAATATAATTAATAGAGGGACTTAAAAGTTAGTAACCCCCCATGCTCCTGCACCTGACCATGTCATGATAGAAGCATGGTGTAAATTATTGAAATTCCATGGTCTGGTAAGTTCTATTTGAGTGATATTTCCATATTATTGTTAACATGGTTATAAGGTATAATTACTTAGGTTGAGGGAAGGGTAACTGGCTGCCACATCTGGCAATGTTGGATAAACAGCTACATTTGTCTTTTTTATTGGAGCTCATGTGGAAAGGATAATTTCAAGTACCATGTTTGCGAATTTATTCCTAGACATCATAAAGAATCCAACTAAAACAAAGTTTAAAACTATTTCAGATGTGCAGGTCTCTTGAAGCCAATATTTTATTTTAGAGATTTGTGCTGTATTTGACAAGTAACTCTTTGTGCTGGAGCTCTGTGGCTTTCAATTAAGAAAGTAAAAATTAACAGCTGTGATGTCATTTTTCTGCATAACTGTTTTACTTGCAAATTATACAGATTAATAACAGAAAGGAGGCATTTAATATTTTAAATTAAAGAAATTATGATTGTATTTATTTATTCATTTTTATGTATATGAATGTTCTGCCTGCATGTGTATAAGTGCTCCTGTGTGTGCAGTGTCCACAGAGGTTAGAAGAAGGCATTGGATCCCTTGGATAGCCATTGTGTGGGTGCTGGGAACTGAATCCTCTGCAAGAGCAGCCAGTGCTCTTAATTGCTGAACCATCTCTCCAGCCCCTGATTGTATTTTTTTGACAGACTATTTTATGCTAGCTTAGCAAATGCTGTAATGCACAAATATCAGAATTTGTTTCAGTCTTTCTGACATTTCCAAAAGATTGTCATATTTCATGATCATAGAACAGTTTTTCTTCTACATATGCTGTTGGCTTTCCCCCCTAAATAAAGTATGTTGTCTTTTATATAGTTTAACAGTTTAACAAATGAACTGTCACAGACATTAAACCTTGGTATTCAATAGACTTTATTTGATTCAAGTGTTCACAGAGTGTGATGCAAACAAATGTTCTCTCAACTTATATCCAGAATAGCTAAAACATTACTTTAACACATGTTAAAAGTAGAATACTGCAACTATTTGGCTAGATACAATTCTGGACTGTCCAAATTGAATAATTTCTTCAGGCATTCCAACTTTGATGAACTACAGCAAGAACTTTAGCTTGTCTGTAAAGCAGCCAGTGCATCTGTAAATATGTCCTGAAGAAGAAAAAGAACTCCAAAAAAGAAAGAATAGTAACTCAGGAATAGTTACAGAATAAAAATGGAAAGATTTCTTATTTCCTTAGGAACTTTTAAAAATAATTGAATCTGTTGGGCATGGCGGCGCACACCTTTAATCCCAGAACTCTGGAGGCAGCGGCAGGCAGATCTCTGTGAGTTCAAGGCCAACCTGGTCTACATAGTGAGTTCCAGGACAGCTGGGGCTACAGGGAGACCCTGTCTCAAAAAGACCAAAAAAAAAAAAAAAAATGGATCTATTATTGATCAGTACTAATGAATGAAAGATACTTCATTTGGGACTAATAAAAATATTTTCTGGCTAACTCTGCAGAAACTTTTAAAAGTCCATTAATTCTTGAACTTTCTACTCTTTTAAAAAATTAATAATTAGGTAAAAATCTCAAACATAATTAGTATGTATCTTGGTAAAGCATGGTTTCATTATTTATAATTGACTAGTTCTGAGGTAGAAATATTCTTACATAACTGCATTTTCAAGAATAACTGATAACAGGGACTGAAGAAATGGCTCAGCGATTAAGAACACTGGTTGTTCTTAGAGAAGACCCGGATTCGAATCCCAGCACCCACATGGCAGCTAAGAAGCATCTGTAACTCCAATCCCAGGGGATCTAACAGCCTCTTCTGACCTCCACGGTCATTGCATGACACAGGTGCACTTACCTACATGCAGGCAATACACGCATACATATAAAATAAAAATAAAAAGAACTGAAAACAAAACAAAACAACAACAGGCACCATGGAAGAAATAATCTCATATGCCTTTTCAGCATACAGAATGAAGTAGGTTTTTATTTTCAGTTACCTCAATAAAAATTTGCAAATATCTATGGTTTCCGTATAGAAGCTTAGCTTAATATTTATAATGGTGCTGGGTTTGGTGGCGCATACCTTTAATTCCAGCACTCAGGAAGCAGAGGCAGGTGAATCTCTGTGCGATCCAAGCCAGCCTGGTCTATATAGTGAGTTCTAGGCCAGCTAGGGCTCCAGGGAGATTCTGTCTCAAAAAACCAAGAAACAACAGAAAAGAAATATTCATAATGGTAAATTGCCCTTTGCAGAAAGGAAATTGTGTGTTGCATCCCTAGAATAACTTTAAGGTGTAATTCTATTTACCTTCTGGCCATTCTTTTTTTTTTTAATCTTTTTGAGACAGGGTCTCCCTGTAGCCCCAGCTGTCCTGGAACTCCCTATGTAGACCAGGCTGGCCTTGAACTCACAGAGATCTGCCTGTCTCTGCCTCCCGAGTGCTGGGATTAAAGGCGTCAGCCACCACGCCCAGCCACCTTCTGACCATTGTATAGCCCTCTGATAACAGGTAGCAATTAATTAGTTCTGTTTGTTAAGATCTCCCCCCACACCTCCTGCCCCCAAGGGTGGAGGATTGGACCCAAGGCCTTCTGTGTAGTCTGCAAATACTCTTATCTCCACCCCTTAATTAGTTCTGGTTCTGAAAATCCTTCTTTTGGGTAAATTTGTACTACTAAAATTTCTGGGTAATTCTTGTGACATCCATATTTTGGATCTCTGTTGTCCCCGTTTGCAATTATTTAAGTTATGGAAGATAAAGTTAACACAATAAACCAAAATTTATTAAAAGAATGTTTTGCCATGTCTCATTTTCACCTTTTCATTGACTATTCAGTATTAGGACAGTATAACTGGCAGATTCATACCTCCTAAGTCTTAAAAGAGGAGCAGAGAAATGGTGAATTGGCAAGCTGGAAAAGAATATAAAGAGACAAGTCTCAGATTCTCTAATTATGATGGTAATGCGTGGGTGATTTAGCAGAGTTAATTACTGTATTACTCAGCTTTTTGTCACTGTAATGAAATATCAGAAATAGCTAACTTTATAGAGAAAAAGTTTATTTAGCTCAAACTTTTGGAAGTTCAGTGGTATGGTACCTTTACTGGCTGAGTTCTGGTCAGGACTTGATGAGTGCAGATAGTAATGGTGGGATTGTCAGAGCAAACAACCATACCTCAAGCCAAGAGACAGAAACCCTGGTCAAAGGCTTAAACTCGGACTTAAAAAAAAAATTGTGTGGCCCTTTGCTTCCTGGGCTGCACAGCCTCCAGTGTGCTGGTGCCAGTACCTTCCCTGGGTAAGTCCAGCCCACCCATCATGCCTTGACTCCCCCAGCCTCTTTCACCTTCCCAGCTCCTGTGCGCATCACTCCTCCTAGCCTGGGTACAGGCCCATTTCTTGTCTTGGAACCTCAGTCACTGGGACTAACCTCTCAGCCCAGAGCCACCACTGCTTCCTGATCATTTGCATCTGGACCAACCCAGTTCCTCCCTGCTGTCCCCAGAAACCCTCTGGCCCTTGTCCCGCCCTCAACTCCCTTTACTTCCCTGGGTGGCACAGCCACCAACTTCCTGAGACGAGCATCTTTCCTGGGCCCTACTCCCAGGCCAACCCAGCCCCCAAATGCCTGAGGGCAGCATCTTTCTTGGAGGGACCCAGACCTTAGAAAGCCTGAGAACATCTGAAACTCATCTCACTTGGGCCTCTGTGGGAACTCCTGAAGACAGAAGCAATTAGGTCACTCCAATATAAAATCAAAAGACAGAACCTGGAGCCCGGACCAACCAGCTTTTCATGCTCAACAAGTAAATCACAAAGGCACATAAAGTTTACAAAAAGCAGTAGATCTAAACTCAACAAAGGAAGTCTTGAGTCTTACACAAGAATAAGAAACTAAGATGGAAATTCACATGTCAGAGTCACAGAGAAAAAATAACATGAAAAACCAAAATAATATATCCCCATCAAGTACTAATAGTCCTCTAGAGGAGTACAATGAGAACACCCTAGAGATAATGCAGGATATGGAACTCAAAAGAATAATTATAAACATGATAATTCAGTCAATTTAAAGAACACACCAATCAAAGAACTGAAGGAAGATAGGGATACACTTTGAATGAATTAAAAAAAGAGTTAGAAATATTGAAGAATACTCAGGCTGAAATGAAGGAAGTGAAACACTCAGTGAGCCAATTAGAAATAACAGGAGAAAGCCTCACCAATAGGATGAACAAAATGGAAAACAGAGTATCAGAACTGGAAGATAAAGTGGAAGAATTAGACCACTCAAGCAAAGATTATGAAAAATTAAAAAGAAATACAACAATGGAATATGCAAGAATTGTGTGACACCATAAAAAAAACAAATTTACGAATCATAGGCATACAGGAAGGAGAAGAATTTCAAGATGATGGTATGGAACAGATCTTCAACAGGATTGTAGAAGAAAAATTCCCAAAATTAAAAAAAGACGTGCCCATACAAATACAAGAAGCGCATAGAACACCAAATAGACAGGACCAGAAAAGAAACTCTCCATGGCACATCATAGTAAAAACACTAAACGTTCAGAACAAAGAGAGAATACTGAAAGCTGCAAAAGAAAAACAACAAATCATATATAAAGGAAAACCCATCAGGATTATAGCTGCCTTTTCAATACAAAATATGAAAGCCAGAAGAGCCTAGAACAAAGTATTTCCAGCTCTAAATGACCACAGATGCCAACCCAGATTATTTTACCCAGCCAAAATGTCTATCATAGTTGAAGGGGAAAGAAAAATCTTCCATGACATAAATAGGCTGAAAGAATTCATGTTCACAAACCCAGCCCTCCAGAGAGTTCTTGAAACAATATAAAGATCTGAAGAAAGGAACGACTGTACACAATGGGCAGAAAGAAATTCAACAAAAGTACAACTGTGGAAATGCACAGCTATATCAAGAATGTTAACAGAAATAAAAATGACAGGATTCAATACACATCTTTCATTAATAACTTTATCAATGGACTGAACTCCTCAGTCAAAAGACACAGACTAGTTAAATGGATTAAGAAACAAAACCCATCTTTTTGTTGTCTGCAAGAAACTCATCTCACTTTCAAGGACAGGTACTACCTTAAGGTGAAAGAATGGAAAAAAAAACAAAAACAAAAAAAAGCACAAAAACCAAGCGAATGGTACTAAGAAAAAAGCAGAAGTTGCAATTCTAATATCTGATGAAATAGACCTTAAACTGAAACTAATCAGAAGAGACAAAGATAGCCACTTCATTCTGATCAAAGGAACAATAAACCAAGAAGATAATTATAATCATGAACATATATTCACCAAACTCTGGTGCACCCAGCTTCATAAAAACAGTACTACAGGACTTTAAGACCCAGATTAATCCCAACTCATTAATAGTAAGGACTTCAACACCCCATTGTCTCCATTAGATAGGTCAACAGGACAGAGAATTAACAGAGAGACATCTGAATTAAACAATACCATATATCAAATGGACCTAACAGACATCTACTGACTATTCCATCCAAGCACCAAAGAGTATACTTTCTATTCAGCACCCTATGGAACCGTCTCCAAAATTGACCATGTACTAGGACACAGAACAAGCCTCAACAAGTACAAAAAGATTGCAATAATTTCCTACATTCTATCAGACCACAATACAATAAAGTTTAAAATCAGCACCACAAGAAACCCCAGTAAACACATGAATACATGGAGATTAAACACCACACTCTTGAATGATGAATGGGTCAAAGGAGAAATTAAGAAAGAAACAAAAGTATTCCTGGAACTAAACGAAAAGACAGTACAACACAACAAAACCTATGGGACACATTGAAAGCAGTCCTTAGAGGGAAGTGCCTACATTAAAAAATCGGAAAGAACACAAATAAATGATTTAACATTGCAACTCAAGACACTTGAAAACAACAAATGAAACCCAAACCCAGTAGACAAGAAGAAATAATAAAAATTAGAGCAGAAATTAATGAAATAGAAACAAAGAAAACAATAGAATCAACGAATCCAAAAGCTGGTTCTTTGAGAAGATAAACAAGATTGATAGACTGGTAGCCCAGTTAACCAAAAGAAAGAAAGAGCACCTCCAAATCAACAAAATCAGAGATGAAAGGGGAAACATCACAACAGACACCCAAAGGATCCAGAACATTATAAGGGAATACTTTAAAAACCAAAAAGAGCATCCACCATGATCAAGTTGTCTTTATTTCAGAGATGCAGGGGTGGTTCACTATATGTAAGTCAATCATCATCATAAATCATATAAATGGTCTCAAAGCAAGAACCACATGGTTATCTCAATAGATGCAGAGAAGGCCTTTGACAAAATTCAACATACATTTATGTTTAAAGTCCTAGAGGGAATTGGACTCGGGGGAACATACCTCAATATAATTAAAGCCATATATAACAAACCCACAGCCAACATCATTCTAAATGGAGAGAAACTGGATGCATCCCCATTGAAATCAGGAACCAGACAAGTTGTCCACTATCTCCATTCCTCTTTAACATAGTGCTTGAAACTCTTGCAAGAGCAATTAAGACAAAAGAAAGAAAGGAGTAATACTTGGAAAAGAAGAGATCAAATTATCCCTTTTTGCAGATGATATGAAATTATATCTAAGAGATGCCAAAAATTCCACCAGAAAACTAGAAATTATTAACATGTTCAGTAAAGTGGCAGGTTACAAAATTAATCTACAAAAGTCTGTAGCAGTTCTGTATGCCAATAACAGGCAATCAGAGAAAGAGTATATGGAAACCCTCCCCCCCACAATAGCTGCAAAAAAAAAAAAAAAGATCTCAGAATAAACCTGACTAAAGGCATTAAAGACCTCTACAATGAAAATTTTAAATCCTTAAAGAGTTTCCATCAGAATATGGAAGGACCTCCCATGCTCATAGATTGAGGAATTAATATTGTGAAAATGACCATCCTACCAAAAGCCATTTATAGAGTCAATGCAATGCCAATCAAAATCCCCATGACATTTTTCACAGAATTGGAAAAAACCATCCTAAGATTCATATGGAAGCACAAGAGACCTTGGATAGCCTAAGCAACCCTGAGCTCTAAGAGCAATGCTGGGGGGATTACTATACCAGATGTTAAACTATTACAGAGTATAGTCATAAAAACAACATGGTACTGACACAAAAATAGACCCGTAGAACAATGGAACAAAATTGAAGACTGAAATATGAGTACATTCAATTTCAACCACCTGATATTTGACAAAAGGGCCAAGAACATTCACTGGAGGAAAGACAGCATGTTGAGTAAATGGTGCTGGCAAAACTGGATCTCCACCTGTAGAAGAATGAAACTAAACCCCTATCTTTCACCCTGCACAAAAGTCAATTCCAAATGGCTCAAAGACCTCAATGTAAAGCCTGAAACTCTGAAACTATTAGAGGAAAATATTGGCAATAACCTACAAGATACAGGTGTAGGAAAGGATTTTCTAAACCAGACATCAACTGCCCAGGAAACAAGGTCAAAAATCAATAAATGGGACCTCATTAAACTAAAAAGCTTCTGTACATGAAAAGAAACAACCAATAAGTGAAGAGAAAACCCACAGAATGGGAAAAAATCTTCCCCAGTGAAACATCTGACAAAGGTTTAACATCCAGTCTATATAACGAATTCAAAAAACAAAGACTCAAGAAAGGAAGTAACCCAATTAAAAAATGGGCTAAGGAACTGAACAGAGAGTTCTCAAAAGAAGCTAAGAAGTATCTTAAAAGGTGTTCAACATCACTAGTCATTAGGGGAATGCAAATTAAAACCACTTTAAAAAAATTTCATCTTACCCCAGTCAGACTGGCTAAGATCAAGGGAACAAATGACACAAAATGTTGGGAGAGGATGTGGGGAAAGGGGAATGCTCATCTACTGCTGGTGTAATTGCAAACTTGTTCAACCCCTATGGCAAACAGTGTGGAAAACTCTTAAAAAACTACAAATGAACCTACCGTTTGACCCACTTATACCACTCCTTGGCATATACCCAAAGAACTCATCCTATTGCAGAGACACTTGTACATCCATGTTTGTTACTGCTCTTTTCACAATAGCTAAGAGATGGAAGGAACCTAAGTGTTGCTCAAGTGACAAGTGGATAATGATAAGGAGGTTCATTTATATGATAAAGTTTTACTCAGCAGTAAAGAAAGATGAAATCATGAAATTTGCAGGTAAATGGAACTAGAAACTTTTATACTAAGTGAAGTAAAACAGACTAAAAAAAAAAAAAGAAACCCCAAAAGATATATGTTTTCCCTCATATGTGGATCCTAGCACCAAATCCTGATAAGTGTGTATGTATCCAGACATAACTACGGTAACTAGGATAATGAAAAGGAACCAGGGAGGTAAAGGAACAGAAAGTATCTGAAAGAGAAGAACAGTAGGAAACAGGTGTCAATAAGGGAGATACGGATAAAAATGAGGTTATTTTAAGGGGCGGGTAGTGGGAAAGGTTATACATGATCCTAGGGTATAAAGGGAAAGAAAGAGCTTAAGAGAGGTAGGACCATAGGAGAAGGATGTTATTTAGGGAGAAATTGGAGAAACGGGGGCACCTTAAATGGGGAAACTATGGTAGAAGGGTTAGATAATGAGAGAGATAAATAATGCCTAGCTAGTTTTAAAAAACTATGGGGAACCATATTAGGCCAACAACCTACTGACAAATTATATGTACAACCAGACCAAAGAATGTAATATATGTCTAGGCAAAGTTTATATCAGAGCATTTGGGTCTTTTCCCAAGCTCTCTCTACATGACACATGGTAATTAAAAGTACCAGACTAGTGGAACTAACCTTCTTGGATGTTTAACAGCCATACTGTGAGCCCTATACTAATTTGGACAGAGGGAAATAAAGGACATTTTTTTGCTCCTTTCCCTCCTAGTTTCACTAAGTTCCAGTGGACTATGAGCATCTATCAAAATGTCCTGTAAGTGTGTTGAGTCACCTGTCCTCTTGATCAAGGAGGCCATGGTGATCCCACCAGATGGACGTGAACTACTGTTCACTCCACAAAGAGGAGGATCAACACAGAGGAAACATTTCCTCCGTGCTTCCATGTGAAGCCAGCCATGGTCGAGTAGAACCTTTGACTTACCTTTGCATAGACAGAACTGGTAAAAGATAGGAGCCAGGGGCTCCTCCCAAGCCCATGTTACCCCTCAGGAACAGATCTTCAAAAGACCTTGAGAGTAAAAATAAATTTGTTTATCTGGGCCAATTGTAGGGTCTTAAATACACAAAAGAAAAATATAACTAACAATTAATGGGGTCAATATAATTTTTAAGAGTCCATATGTATAGCTAAAGGCTACATAAAAAGAAACAATGCCAGATAAGTGTTATTGGCCATGGTGCTGAAAAGACTTCCAGACAGTAACCCAGCATAAGACTGTAAAAATGAACAGTGGACTCCAATCTTATCTAAAGGAATATTGACAACTGATTGCTGCTAGATGAGGAACAGCCCATCTTCCTAAAACAAGGATCTCTAGAAAGGCTGACTAGATTCAGCAGACAGACAAGCACTGCGGAATTGCTGTGGCTGCCAGCAACACAGTGGACAGTAAGAGGGATGACAGAGTATTTAGACTCTGGTGTGTGGGAGGCTATTGGGAGCGTGTTATTTGGGAAGTGGGTATGTGGATGAATAAGATTGTGTGGGCTGTTCTGTGTGATATACACACACACAAAAATCAGCAAATTTAAAAAAAGACTTAAAAATATTGTAAAAAGTAGAAAAAAAATAAGAAAAAAGTATGAATGTATCACTTGCATGTAAGTGTACATATGCAGTGCTCACGAAGATCAGAAGAAGGTGTCAGATTCCCTCGGAACTGGAGTTACAGCATGTTAGCTGCCATGTGGGTGCTGGGACTCAAATCTGGGTTTTCTGCAAGAACAGCCAGTGCTCTTAACTGCTGAGCCACCTCTCAGCCTTTTATAACAGAGTTCGGTGAGAACTACCAAGGAGTCCCATGGAACCTGCCTTTTGAGGGCATGCTTCCAGTGACCTGAGGACCTCCCTCTATTTACATCTTGTGAAGGTTCTGGCCTGGAGAGATGGCTCAGCAGTTAAGAGCACTGACTGCTTTTGCAGAGGTCCCAGGTTCAATTCTCATCACCCACATGGCGGCTACAAACTGCCCTTAACTCCAGTTCCAGGGGAGTCCAAAGCCCTCTTTTGACCTCTGCAGCTTTGCATGACATGGGTGCACTCGCATGCAGGCAATGTACTCATATACATAGAATAAAAATAATGAATAAAATATTTTTTTAAAAAAAGAAAGTTTATAATACCAATTAGTAGTGCCACCCTGCAGACTAACCCTTCAAGCAGAATGATCCTTAAGGCATGCAAACCACATCTTAACCATATCAATTACATTGTTACTCTTGTGTATATTGGGATATTTCTCCTCTGAATCTTATCCATCTTAGTGCCATAATTTCTTCAAAATTTATTACTATTACACGTGTTATACTATCTTGACTTTGAAGTCACTAAGACATTAACAATATAAGGCCTGGGGCTCTGTAGAGATGGCTCAGTCGGTAACAGCTGGTACTGAGTCTGCAAGATGACCAGTACCCATGTTATGGGTGCCTTACAACCATCTGTAACTCCAGCTTCTGGGGATCTATCTGAGATTCTTTTGAACTCCACAGGCACATTAACTCAGGTACACATGCCCACACACAAATATCTAAGTAAGAAACTAATGAAAATTAATCTTTAAAAAAGAATATAAAGATAACTTTTGTCTCTGTGGGGCTGTTTTTTTTTTTTTTGTGTGTGTGTGTCTTCCCAATTTATTGATGGGGTGCCATTTTTTTTTATAGCCGTTTTATCTAACCGTTTTTTGTATGCTGTCTGATCATTGATGTACCTTCTGTGTACCTTTACATATGTTTCATGTAATTTCTTTCTTTCTTTATTATACACATTATTGTTTTCAAAAAGAATATCATGTTTTCTCTGATTGTCTTGATCCTAACAGTTTACCATAGGTAAAGTTGTAAGTGAATTTGTCTAATGGTCTTTGAGAAAGATACTGTGTCGCTGTTCTTCTGTAAATTTTGGGTGGAAAGCTCATCTGACTCATTTTGAAGTAAAAAAATATATAAATTCCATTTATTATAAGTTTCCAGTGATGTTGGAAGCTAAATATTCTTTTTT
>NW_008332087.1:36673-38028 GCF_000622305.1 Nannospalax galili
GTCACCACCCCCCCCCAGGAGGTAACTGTAAAATCTTTTAAGGATTAAAGTTCCCAAATGCTTTTGACATTTCTGGCCTTAGGAATGGAGTATGTTGCTGAGGGAGGCCCAAGGACATTTTGACTTTTAGCCAAGATACTGGCTACTTTTCTTTGGGGTCTTTTTACTCTAACTGCCTAGCCAGTTCCTACCTCCTATTCTTACCACACCATCCTCTGAAGAGGTTACCCAAATTGCCAATAGGAAATAGGGACGCAGACCACTCTGGCTTCTTCCATGCTGAACAGGGACGCAGGGTGAGGCAATTGGAGTTCCGCTTCAGTGGGTCTCTCTGAAAGACTCCCAAATTGTATAACTCTTATCTCTAAGGGCAAAAGAAAGTCCTTGAATCATGAATAGGAGATGTGAAGGAGAAGTAAAGGCAAGAGCAATTAGCATTACAAGTTCTAGACAGGGAGCCAGAAAAAAGTCAGAACAGGGCAATTTTCACAAATGTTCATATGAGTCCTTTAGAATTTCTTGACAAGGTCTTCCAAAAGCATCCCTCTATTGTGTTCCTTCTCATTTTATTTTGTCTGCCAAGGCTGGACTCCAGAGTGATATCAGGATTTGCTTTCAGGTATTTTGATAGCTGTTGGTGTGGTTATAATGAGTGTTAGTTCCCTCTCAAAGGCGTCTAGATAGGAGGAGAAAACCAATTTATCCATCATTTTAGAACAATAGCTGGTTGTCTCCTTTAGTTACAGGTGGGCACTACAGTATTGGAGTCCAAGATTTGAATTCTTACATCTGAGCAGCACTTTCTGATTAGGAACAAAATCATCAATGAGAAACAATTGTTTAAATACCTTTTTATAAGGACTTAAGCCTAATGTCTGGGAATATAATCCCTTGAACTCGTAAAGAAATATACTGATGACTTTAATTTTTGGTTATACTTTTCCTTTTGGGTGTTTAAGACCATACAGTTGGCCCAAATAAATCAGTTTATTTTTACACTTAAGGTTGTTTGATAATCTGTTCCTCAGGGCTTGGGAGGATCCCCTGGCTCCTTTCTATTACCAGTTCCATCTATGTGAAGATAAATCAAAGGCCCTGCTTGACCAAGTCTGGCTTCACTTGGAAGCATGGATGATATGTTTCCTCTGAGTTGACCCTCCTCTTTGTAGTCTGGACAGTGGTTCAAGTCCATCTGTTGGTGTCTCCATGGCCTCCTTGAATAAGAGGACAGGTGACTCACCACAGTTACAGGACATTTTGAGAGATGTTCCATAGTCCCCTGGAACTTAGTCTACCTTGGAGGGCAAGGGGCAAGAACTGTCCTTTAAGTCCCTCTGACCAGATTAGTATAGGCC
>NW_008332087.1:38117-57412 GCF_000622305.1 Nannospalax galili
TAAAAAACCAGATGTTCTTAGATAAAACTTGACTAGATATATATTTTGTTTTTTAAGCTAGTTGACTAAACTCTGACCCTAGAAATTTTAAGATTATGTGTATATTATTTTTGTCTCATACTTTATATATCATAACAAACCTACGTAGACCTTCATCACTTGGGAAGGTCAATATTCTTTAGAGGAGGTTAGCAAAAGAAAGATTAGAAATAAATATATTTCTAAATACCTACCTCCTTCTTAGTAAAGGTGAATTGACATTGGGATTAGAGTTCAGATGGCTAATGCATATTCAAGTAAGCATGATAATGAAATTATTATTTGTGGTTAACATTGGCATTTGTGTCAAAGAGCTACTTTGTCTGAATGCTGTGTTATGTGAAAAATGAAGTGTTCACCAAAGCTCGCATTTGGAGTCTGCAGAAGCATGAGACCCAAGCCTTTATAAAATATTGTAGGCCAGACGTTGCAAAAGAGACAGTACGACAAATATGTGTTGATTGATCCATATACTATTGTTTAAAAGTTGGAATTTGTTATCAACATTTAAATATTAAGGGAATAATATAAAAATTTGGCTTTCAGACTTCTCTTTAAAAAATGAGTAAGTAGGGGCTAGAGAGATTGCTCAGCAGGTAAGAGCACTGACTGCTCTTGCTCTTGAACCTGGGGCAGGTTCAATTCCCAGAAGCCACATAGCTGTCAACCACAATCTGTAACTCCAGTTCCAGGGGATCTGATGCCTTCTTCTGACCTACAAAGGCACTGCATGACATGGGTACATTTACACACATGCTGGCAATACATTCATACACATAAAAAATAAAAATAAATTAAAAATATTTTAAAGAAAAGATGGATAAGAAAAAGAGACCTAGCCACATGAAGTATGCATTCTTTCAGGGCCACAATTTGCCACGGTTGATTGAAGCTGGCCCTTGAGTTCCAGAGCTTTTGAGTATAATTAACAACACTATAATTTAGTTTAAGTTATAACTGGAAATAAGTCTTGGAGATGTTTACTTTTATCTTACGTCAAGTGCCCCAGAAAGGAGTTGATTGTTAATTGACATTGGTTTAATGCTGGGAACCCACATAGCTGTTAACCACAATCTGTAACTCCAGTTCCAGGGGATCCGATGCCTTCTTCTGACCTACAAAGGCACTGCATGACACGGGTACATTTACACACATGCAGGCAATACATTCATACACATAAAAAATAAGAATAAATTAAAAATATTTTAAAGAAAAAATGGATAAGAAAAAGAGACCTAGCCACATGAAGTATGCGTTCTTTCAGGGCCACAATTTGCCAGGGTTGATTGAAGCTGGCCCTTGAGTTCCAGAGCTTTTGAGTATAATTAACACTATAATTTAGTTTAAGTTATAACTGGAAATAAGTCTTAGAGATGTTTACTTTTATCTTATGTCAAGTGCCCCAGAAAGGAGTTGATTGTTAATTGACATTGGTTTAATGCTGTAGAGGCTGAATATTATTTTAACAATAATTTCTACCAAAAGTAAAGTAGTTTATTATTTTGAAAATGATTTTCAAATTAAAGGCTTTTCAAAAATTTCCTCATTGAATCAGTTTGAACCAATACCAAAGTGTATCACTCCAGTGAATTTTTAGCTGGCACTGAAGCAGATCAAAAATAGTTTGTGACCCAAATAAGCTTGAACAAAATTGTTCCTTTTTTCACTTACAGGCCCAAGAGTAAAACACTGCTTAGTGTTTGTGGTGAAGAGTGTACCATAAGTCCAAACGTGGTTCATTGGTTTCCAGCCTTTTTTTTGCTAACCTCTTCTAAAGAGTATTTATTTGCCAGCATCATTTATCTTATCTTGATTCCATTACTTCTAAATAGAAAACATATTTGTACTACATGTAATGTTTGTGACTCAGTAATGATTGCAGCTTTCTATGTCTATGTTACTCCCTTTTCTGATTCATGTATGTCTTCACTGTACGGTAAATCCTGGTACCATAGTGATCACCCTTGCAGATTGCCTAAATTTACTTCTACTTCCTCTGTGTTGTAGCTAGATACCACAAACTTTCTCAAAATGGGGTTGACAGAGTGAAGTTAAGTAACTTATGGAGTTCATTGAAATGAGTTTCTCAAAGCAAGGACCATGATGTTCCAGCTGGGTCAGACTCATGTGTGGTAGCTTATTAAGAAAATGAAAAAAACAAAACAGAAGGAAAAAGGAAAATTCTTAGCTTTAACTCACATGATATAAATGAGGATCTTTGGAGGTGGGATTCATTTAATGATTCTGTTGAGCAGATAGATTCATTAGATCCACAATGGGTAACAGTCCTTAAAACTTGCAATTCCTTTATTCTAAGAAATTCACATTATGGTTTCAAAACTTTTTATTGACTGGTATGTATTACCAGAAAGTATGTTCATTTATTATGTAAGGATGTCCTGATAATTTTTCAGGATGACCAGCACCTGGAAACAGCATTTGTAGCCCTCTAGAAGGCTCCAGTTATCCCACGCTGGCAACTGTTCTCACCTTTAGACTCATGTTAATCTTCCCAGTTTTAAAACTTCACATATGTGGAGTCATGGAATATATGTTCTTTGGTGTCTGCCTATTTTGTTTAATTGAGGTGAAGATCATAACTTAGTGGTATTAAAATGTTTACAATGTTTATAACCATTTTTTGTCTTGTTCCTAATATTTTTATCTCTCCAAAGAAACCTCATGGCTATTAGCCAGCTTCTCTTCATTGCCTGTCTTCTACTCACGGGCAACTCTCAGTCGGCTACCTCTGTGGACTTCTTGGTTCTGGATAATTCATATAATGAAATCATAGCTTTTTGTGACCTTCACTCCCCCATATCATTTAATGCTTTTGAGGCATATCCACATTGTAGCATCTCTCAATATGTCGTTCCTCTCTTGGGAGACCTAGTCAACACTCTTACACATACCGCAGAGTAGCTTTATCCATTCACCCATTGAGGAATACAGGGGTTATTTCCGTCTTTTGTCTATTGTGAATACTGTAGCTGTCAAGAGCCCTGAACAAATATTGACTGCTTGATTTCAGTTCCTTTCCTGAGTCACATGGTAATTATATATTGAAATTTTTCGTGGAACCACCACACTTTTCCATAGTGACTGAATGAACCATTTTACATTCCTGGCAAGAATGTCCGAGTATTATAATTTCTCTATGTGTTTGCCAAACATGTTGTTACTTTGTTTCTTTCTCAGTGTCATTATGGCTAGCCTTGTGGACATGGAGTCGTACCTTATCATGGTTTTGGTTCTTATTTCCCTAATAGAAATGATGTTCAGCATATTTTTATGTCCTTCTTGGCCATTTGTATATTTTTTTGGGGGGAAATGTCTATTCATGTCACTTCAAGTTGTTTTGCCTATATAAATTTTTTCTTTTCTGGTTGTTGAGAGTTGTAGGAGTGCTCTATATATTCTGGATATTAGATTATTTAAACAATATTGTTGTATTTTATTTGTTTTGTGTACATATGTGGGCATGCATGTGTCATGGCACACATGTGGAGGTTGGAGGACTACTTACAAAGTCCATGTTCTCCTTTCAACCATGTAGGTCCAGGGAATTGAACTCAGGTTGTTAGACTTGTGAGCAGGCATCTTTACCTGCCTAGCCATCTTGCTGGCCTCTGGATATTAAATTATTACAGTTGTTTTTTAAAGTCTGAAATAATGTCAGAAGAAACAAAAAAAATTATGAACACCTTTGTGGTCTTTTTTTTGTCTCCCCTATGTATGTTGCCTTATGATTCTGAGCTGTCTCCTATCTTGTATTTTCATTAGGATATTTACTGCTGTCCAATATCCATCTGCTTTTAGTTTGTTGCTGTGATAAACACCATGACCAAAAGCAACCTGGAAGGGAAGGGTTTATTTCATCCTACAGATCATTGAGAGAAGCCAGGGCAGGAGCTCAAGGCAGGAACCTGGAGGCAGGAACTGTAGCAGACACCATGGAGGAACACTCCTACTGACTTGCTTCCTCTGCCTTGTTCAGCCTAGCTGCCAGGGATGACACTACCCACAGTGGTCTGGGCCCTTGTACAACAGTTAGCAATCAAGAAAATGCCCACTGTGATGGAGGAAATTCCTCAGCTGTGATTCCCTCTTTCCATGTGTCAAATTGACCACCAAGATTAGCCATCACACCATCTAATTTATAATCAGCCTCTATAACCATGATTTCTGCATCCTTATAGTCAATCGCAGATAAAAAATTCCTCTAAAAATTATATCTGTACTGAACATGTCCAGAATTTTTTTCTTTTCATTTCCTGAATGATACTGTGTAATAGTTCTTTATCATATATTAGGTATGTAGCCAGGCTGGCTTTGATCTCATGCAGATCTTCCTGCCTCAGCCTCTTGAATACGAGGATTATTGGCCTGGGGCACTATTCCTGACATATATTTTTGTTTTTTTGAGACAGAGTTTCACTTATAATCCAGTATGGCTTTGAACTTGTGTTCCTTCTACTTCAGTCTCTTGAGTATTATAGGCATGTAATGCCTGCCCAACAAATACATGTACTTTAATCGCATGCCAGGGAAGCACTTAAACATTGAGCTACATCCTCAGCCCCTATGCCATTTTATGTAAGGGACTTGAGCATGCGTAGGTTTTGGAATGATGGAGGCGTCCTGAAACTGGTCCTCCTCAGATGCCAGGGGACTTCTGTATTTCATCCTTTACCTTGCCCTGCCAACCTCACCCCTCTTTTGGTACTGGGTATGGAACCCAGGGCCTCGAAATCATTAAGCACATGCTCTACTACATAGTAGTTATGCCCCTAACCCCTGTGTTTAATTTCTTAGTATCTGCTTCCTATAGCTGGAATTGAGGCTGCATGTAGGGGAAAATATTCTGTTTTGCCTACTGCTATATCTCACTGAATTAGTTCAACATTTAGCAAACTTGGGTCAGAAAGTCAAGTAGCCTTTCTGCCCATTTTTGATGGTCTATAGACTGTTAATGGTTTTGCTTTTTAAAATGAAACAAAATCAAAAGGAAACTAATATTTCATGACACTAGAAAATTATATGAAATCAATGAATTTAATTTTGTAAATTTCATTGTACAAAATTAAGTTTCTTTGGGCTTCAGCCATACTTACTCATTTATGTATTTTTTTTCTGGCTGCTTTTCACCTCAGTGGCAGAGTTAAGTAGTTGAAGCATTGTGTGGTCCATAAATTTGAATTATTTACTATATCTAGTCTTTTACAGAAAAGAGTTGCTGGCACACAGATGCCCAACAAATATTTGTTGAATAATGAATCTAACCTATACTTATCACAAAGGAATCTAAGTTGGAAAATTTTCAATAATTTAAAATTCTTGAAAATTTGAGCTTAATTGATTTTTTCCCCCAATAGTTCCCACATGACTTTTTTTTGGGGGGGGGGGTCAGTTGTTCAGTTCACTGGCCTCTATTTGAGAATTGATGATGAAATACTAGAGCTTTAATAATTCCTGGATAATGTTGCATAAGGCATACTGCATTTTGAAAAGTTTCTGTCTTTTTCTTTCTTTATTTTTTCTTGAGATTGGGTCTTACAATGTAGTTTAGGTTGGCCTGGAACTGAATTTTTTTTTCTGATGTTAATTCTTACCTTCCCTCCCCCGCCCCAGTGCTGGGATTAAACCCTGGGTTCTTTCACATGGTCATCAAGCCCTGTTCCACTGAACTATATTCCCATTCCCTATTACTCTTATTTAGAAAAGAGTTATGAAAGTTTGTTTCAAAAGCTATTCTTCCTCCCTCCATCATTTAAGATGAAGAAAGCTACCTGCTTGTCAACAGAGGCAATAATTAAAATAATCTCAGTAGAATACTTAGTTATATATGAGTAAGAAATTATATTTTCTAAATTTTATTCAAGTTAGGCTTGTTAAGTTTGTGCTTATGAACAAACTTTCCTTTTAAAGCTTAACCTATTCTTAAAGGAGGATTGAAAATTGGACAGATATAAATCATTTTATAATGATTTTATAATGTGCCATACTAGTCCAGTTTTTATACAATATTTGAAAATGAAATTGTTTGCATGTATAAGAGCTGTTATAGAAGTTACATAATACTCTCCAAAGTTACAGTATATCCTGTAGCCTTGCAAACAGTTCTTATTTTATCCTTTCAGCAAAGGACATTGAATGAGTAATACAGGTTGTGGTTTTTAGTGAAAAAGTAATGTGTTGCAGATCTTTGTCTTGACCTAGTGTTGCCAAATTTCATTATAGGAAAAATTTTCCATGCCTTGGTAGTCCAAGTAGCTCCTGACCCCCTTCTTTACCTTCCATCCTTTCCTTCAAAGGGATCTTGCTTTCTAAAGCCTCGTCTCCTTTGAAAATTATAAGTAAGGGTAAAATGTATTTTGCTTTTAAAATTTATCTGCTAAAAGTGGAGTTTTTCCATTTCTCTTGTTTTATTCAAGAAAAGAGTGTATTCTTCATACATTTTTCTGGCATTTCTCTAAGGTCCGTGAAAGAATTCTTATCAGCTTGCTTAGGGGGCTATAATTCACAGCTATACTTATTGTTTATACCTAGTTATAAATAACTTATTAGTCATTCTGCAAATACTTATGGAGTACCTACTTTGTGTAAAACATTGCATTAGATACTGGAATCCAGTGCCTCAAAACAAAAGGGTCTATGCTCTATGAGAAGAATCAGGCAAAACAAAAATTAACATGTAATGCTAGTTAATGAAATGTCATAAAATACATGAAAAAGAGAAAGGAGAATGGCTGGGGGATCCTGGAAAGATGATATTCTAGATAAATCAGAGGAGGTCATGCCATGCTATTAGAGCAGAGACATGTATGAAAGGAAAAAGCTGTGTGAAGGTGCTTGGTAGGGGAAAGGTGCTCTACCAACCTTTTTTATTCCATTTCACTTTTCTTCATACTTTTCACTATGAGCCAGCAGCTATTTACACATATATGTATATGTACACATTCTGTCTTCATTTATCTCCTCCTGTCACTAGAATCCCTACTAAGCTCAGCATTTCAAAGGGATGAATGAACATCAGATTCAGATCTGAGGTGAAGACCTTCTTGATGTGCTAAGGGACTTGCAGTGTGACTTCTGTGTAGAAAATGGAAATACAAGGGATCAAGTTGAAAGAGGCAAGGATGGGTCAGATTCTGTAGGACCTTGGAAGCCTTTATAATAAGGACTTAGGTTTTATTCTCAGTCTGAACAAGGGAACACCAGAGTCTGACAGATTTTAAAGGAATTACTGGCTACTTCCTGAACAAAGCAGAAAGTACAATCGTGGGAAGCCAGAAACTTTATTAATAATCTAGACAGAAGTCTGCTTGTAGTTTTTGGCACCCGAAACCCTTTTGCCATGCATTGCACAGATGCCCTTTCTGCAGGCATAGCCCTGGCGGTAACAAGAACCTGGTTGGTGTACAGATCATTTGCAAATTCTGCAAGTTGAGAACTTATTTTTTCCATGTGGCTCAAACCTTATTTTATTTTTTTAAGTCAGAGCTTTAGTTTTTTATTTTCTTCTACATTCTGTGGTATTTCTTGCACCATCTTTCCATGTATTTGGAGTGATAACTGTACCAAGTTTCTTTTGTGCATACCTTCTTTCCATAAACCATTCCCTCAGCTGCAGAAGCAGCAGCAGCCACAAAACATCAATACCACCAAGTCCTCTCTTTTTTAAAGGTTAAATAAACCTTGAGACTTTGTCTCAACTGCATTTATTTTTTAAAATTTTATGTTAGCTTTTCGTCCATATTTCTTAGTTGAACATCAAGTATGATATGGGCTTGAATAACTAGGCTTGACATACTCTTAAAACTGTTCCCAGTGTTATAAATGTAGTTTTTCCTTTAGGTTTCAAGTATACCACTGGCCTCTGATTCTAGGCCTTATGTTCTGTCTACCATATTGCTGTAAATTCTTTTTTTTTAAATTTTTTTTCTCCTGGTGGAGAGAGGATCTTATGTAGCTTAAGCTGGCCTCAAACTTGCTCTGTAGTTGAGGATGACCTTGAACTCCTAATCCTTCTGTTTCCACTTTTCAGGTGCTGAAATTGAAGACATGTACTACCACACTTTGTTTATGTGGTGCTGAGGATCAAACCCTGGGCCTTTATTTTTGAAATTTTAATTTTATTTGCTGTGTTTGAGTGTGGGCATCTGAGTGCCAAAGTGTGCATGTGGAGGTCAGAGGGGAGTTTGTTCTCTCCTTGGCTCTATCCTTCCATTGTGTGTTCCGAGGATGGAACTCAGGTTGCCAGGCTTGAAAGGCAAGCACTTTTCCTGCTGAGCCATCTCTTCAGCGCTGTGACATTTTTTGAGATATAATTCATATACTATAAAACTTATCCTTTATTAGTGTACATTTCAGTTTATAGTATATTTATAAAGTTCTACAGCTGTCATGAATGCCCAATTTCACTTTATTTTCACCATTCCAAAGTGAAACAGTTTAGCCATTAACAATTATTTCCATTTTTCCTTTTAGGCCCTGATTGCCACCAGGCTACCTAATGGATTTGCCTGTTCCATAAATTTCATATAAGTAGAATAATAGATGATCGTGTCAGACTTCTTTCATTTAGCATAGTTTTTAAAAAGTTTTTCCTTATTATATATCTCTATGTCACTACACTTTTATTGATGGTTAGTGCTGTGTTGTATAGCTATATCATGTTTTGTCTATCCATTTATCACTTGGTAGACTACTAGATTTGTTTTCACTTTTTGGTCAAATTGAATAATGCTGCTTTGGATATTCATATGCATGCTTTGGGTAGACCTGTGTTTTCATTTCTCTTGCATATACATATAATACGTGGGATATCTGGGTCAAATGATAATTCTGTTTAATTTCTTGAGACCCCACCAGATGTTTTTCAAACTGCCAGTACCTTTCTTAGCAGTGTATGAAAGTTCTAATTTTTTCATATCCTTCCCAACATGTGTTACTATCTAATTATAGCTCTTATTGTGGGTGTGAAGTAGTATTTCATTGTGCTTTTGGTTTGCTTTTCTCTGATGATAAATGGCGTTGAACATCTTTTCATGTGCTTACTGATTACTTATATCTTTGGAGAGATGTTTATTTATATCCTTTGCCCATTTTAAAATGAGTTTTTGGAGTTGTAGAAATTTTTATATATTCCAAATAGAAGTCACCCATCATATGTATGGTTTGCAGTTTTTTTCTTCCATGTTTCCCCCTTCTTCAATATGCTTTTAAATATAACAGCTTTAATGAAGTCCAGTTTATCTGTTTTTTCTTTGGTTGCTTGTACTTTTGATATCAAATCTTAAGAAACCACTGTGTAACTCAGGGTCATGCATATTTAGCTTTATGTTTATTATACGAATCATATAGTTTTAACTCTTACGTTTAGGTCTTTCATCTACTTTGACTTAATTTTTGTATTTGATGTGAGATAAAGGTCCTGTTTATTGAAAAGATTATCCTATCTTGTTTTGTTTGATTATCCTATCTTGGATTGTTTTGTTGAATTGACCTTAAATGTAAGGGATTGTTAGTATTTCTAGATTATTCCCACTTCCATTGCATTTTGTTTGTTTGAGTTTTTGAGACAGGGTCTCCCTGTACATCCAGCTTGTATTCTTAATCCTTTCCAGTTAAGGATTGTTTTGGCTATTCTCTCTCTCTCTCTCTCTCTCTCTCTCTCTCTCTCTCTCTCTGTGTGTGTGTGTGTATGTGTGTGTGTGTAGCAGATGTATGTGCACATGTGTGCTGTGCCAGTGGAGATCATAGAAAAATCTTGAGTGTCCATTCCTCAGGTGCTGTTCACCATTTTTTTTTGTCTTTGAGACAGGGTCTCTCACTGGCTTGGGACTTGCCAATAGGCTAGGCTGGTTGGTCAAGGAGCCCCAGGGGTACTCCTGTCTCCACTTCCCCAGTGCTGAGATTCCAAGTATGTGCCACTATTCCTGGTATTATTTATTTATTTATTTATTTATTTATTTATTTATTTATTTATTTATTATTTTTTAATGTGAGTTCTGGGGATCAATCTCAGGTCCTCATATTTGTAAGGCAAGCACTTCACCAACTACAGCAGGAGGTAGTGGCTCTGGGGGCTTGTCCACAGAATATAGGAAACTGAGGCCTTCTCTCTCCCATGTCAGGGTGATAACAGATAACATCATGATGATAGGCCCTAGGTGCCTTGACTTCAGCATAAGGGGCATGGGAGTCGGGTGGGCTTCCAATTATGTGCCAGGCAGAACCAGCACCCTGTAAAAATCCAAACACTTCAACAACTACATCGTGGGAAGGGGAGCAAGGGAAGATGATAAGAGAGGTAAATGTCATCAAAGTACATTTTATATGTGTATAAATATTTCATAAGAAAACCCATTATTTTGTACAGCTAATGCAAGCTAAAAAGATCATGTTTTCTTCATATAGAAGTGTTACTTGACTTTTCTAATTTAGTTTCTCTTCATTTCTTTCTCTTTACTAATTTGTGCCTAAGATTGATTGTGTTGCATATTGTTGAATAGAAGCAATGAGGCTAGACATTCCTGTTGTGTCCTGATTCTAGGGAAGATTATTTCGTCTTTGCCCCTTAATCATAATGTTAGCTCTGGACTTTTTGTAGGTTCTTTTATCATGTTTAGGAAGTTAATTTCTATTTCTGATTTACATAGTTTTTTTTTTAATGAAAAAGGTGTTGGATTTTGTTAAATGCTTTTTTTTCCATGTCTGTTGACATGATTATCCTTTTTCTCCTTTATTTTATTAATACGAGGCGTTGTATTGATTTGATGTTTCAGATTTTAAAATTGTGTTTCTGAGATCCCTCTCGTTCATGATATAAACATCCTTTTATATTGTGCTGCCTTTGTTTCTTTGATGATTTTTGTGTCAATATATACAAAGTATATTGGTCTCTAGTTTTCTTTAAAACACATTTTCTGTTATTTTTAAATTTTTTATGTGTATGAATGTATTGCCTAAATGTATGTAAGTGCACCCATGTTGTGCATTGCCTGCAGGGGTCAGAAGAGAGTGTCAGAGCCCCTGGAACTGGTGTTACAGACAGGTGTTTGCCTCCATATGGGTGCTGGGACTCTTAACCTAGGTCCTCTGCAAGAGCAGCCAGTGGTCTTAACCGCCGAGCCATCAACTCTTCAGCCCCTGGTCTCTAGTTTTATATTTTTGTCCTTTTGTCATCAGAGAGGAATTGGTGTCATATAATGGTCCTAGGAAGGGGGAAGGGCTCAGCTTCCTGTATCCCATGGATAAGGACAAGACCCCAGAGTCCTAGGAGGCATTCTCTTACCTTCTAGTTTTTCAAAGAGTTTATGAAGGATTGACATTCTTTTTTATGATTAATATTTTAAATTTGTTTTTGTCTTTTAGGATTCTCCTTTTACAAACGCAGGAATGGGATCTAATCTAAATCTTTTAGGGGAAATTGAGTGTGATGCCAGCATAATGGATGGAAAATCCTTAAACTTTGGAGCAGTTGGAGCACTGAGCGGTATGTGGGCATTATTACACACTACCTCTCCTATTTGAAAAACTAAGCATATTACTATTTTCTAAAGAAGTATTTTCAATCATTTTTGCTTAGACTAATGTTGAAAATAAATATTCTTTCTTACTAAATTAAGGATATCTTAGTTTAGAAGAATCTATAATATGTATGGATTAATTGATAGAGCTCTTGCCTAGTATGCAGGAAGCCCTGATCCTTACCTCTAGGACTGCAAAGCAACAGTAGTAACAAAGGCAGAAAGCTAAACACAACAAAACTAAACAGTAGAGCAGTTTGCCCAAGTTTGCTTAGAAGTACATTGTTCTCTAGTCCTTGAAGAGATTATAGATATTTAACATGATTCGTAGTATTCTGTTAACTTTGTAATTTGAAATGTACCAATATTAATACATTTCAGATGATATAGATGAAATTTACTTTTAAAATTATTTATTTTTATTTTGTGTGTTTGAGTGTTTTGCGTGCATGTATGTGTGCATACTTTGCAGCCAAGTTTACAGTAGTATGCTTTGATAAATGTTCACATAAACTTCAAAAGAACATGTATTCTGTTGATGTTGGGTGTAGCCCTCTATGCCAGAGTTAAATCAGTTTGGTTTTCCATTTGTTCTGATTTTTTTTGTCTGCTTTTTAAAGACAGGGTCTTCCTGTAGCCCCAGCCCGCCAGGATCTCACTGTGATCCTCCTGCCTCTGCCTCTGCCTCCTGAGTGCTGGGATTAAAGGTATGCACCTTTTTTGTCTGCTTTGATTTTTATGATAAGTAAGAAAGGATATTTCAAATAGTTTTAATTTTATTTATTTCATTACAAAATTTTACTGGCCTGTCTCTGTGAATTTACTATTTGTACCTCTTAGATGGCTTGTCTCACATATCTTTGTTCATGTTATTTCTTTCTCAGAGCTTAAAAATTTTGTTTGTGAAACTTACTACTTTCCCTCTTGTGACTCTTATATTTTACATAATATAAAGTCTTAGGATTTATAAGCACAGTCACTCATTTTAAGATATGTATAATTTTTAATTTGCCTCTTGAATTTATTGCTGTTATTCCTGAAACAAATACTAATTTGTCCCTATATAACTTATTGAATTACAGCAACAATAACTTATTGTATGACTAACATAGTAGGCACTGTTCTGTACTGGTTTACATGTATGTAGTATATAATTTAATTCTCACAATAACCTTATTGTCAGTACTTTTATCCTAATTTTACAGATGAGGAAACAGACTCGAGAGGTTTAGTGATTTGTCTAAGATTATTGTATCCATATGAATTACACTAGGAGGCAGAAACCAATAGTAGTTTAAACTGAAGTTACATATAATAAACTATTAAGCAGAGATAGGAGACTATGTGAAGATGGAAAGAGAACTCAAAGTATATACTAGGGCAGAGAGAGACTACCCAAAGGGTAAGTTTGGAAGTAGGTTCAGATCTTACTGAAGAAGGTGGAACAGAGGTGAACCCCAGAAGGGCATGCACAGAAATTAACAGCCTATGAGATTTAAGTCTCTTTCACACAGTAATATTGGTTATTTGGCTTACCAGACAGCTATCCCCATGGAACACTTGCTGTCTATGTCTTTGGGCCTGAGAACAGGATGCAAAGTTCAGGGATGGAATATAGGGCGCAGTCTTGGTTTTTCCACGGTGCTCAGCTGTGTTGTTGTGACCAGATTCAGGAGCTGGGATAACATATGTTGTGCCAAATGCTGGGGAAAGTGCTACCCTGTGGGCACTTAGCACCGGAGAATACCAGATGGGCCAAATAGAAGAGACAAAATCATGTTCTCCTTGGCCGGCAAGCTGCTTTTCCTTACTGCAGTGTGTATCTAGTGCTCTCTACTGAGAAAGCTTTCTGTTGTGCCAGTTGTCAAGTGAAACATTTAAAGGCCTATATTCTCAGGTGTGCTTGTACATGCCTAACACATAGAAGGCTGAAGCAGGAGAATCATGAGTTCGAGGCTATCTGGACTACACAGTGAGACTGTGTCTTTTTTTTATTAAAAGCAATGAGAGAGAGTGTGTGTGTGTGTCTCTGTGCTCATGTTCACAGATCTGGCAATAGAGGGTGAATTTGTAGCTGAGAAGCAGTAAACCAGTATCTGATTTGGTTAACAGTATATACTGACTCTTGTCGTTTTGACCCTGCCTTTTGTGTATAGCCTTTTCTATTTCTTACTGATTTGAAGTGATTTGTGTATTATACATTAAATATCCAGATTCATACTCTGTTTTATTACTATATTTATTAGATTGTTACCTTAGCTATATAGGTATGTTCTTTTATTTGGAATAACTTTGAATAAGTAGTGTCTCACAGAATGAATACCCCTTCATTTTTTTTGAAAGCTGTATTTTCCTGATTAATTTAAAGAGTCAGCTTGTCATAAATTCTAGAAATCCTTTTGAAAATTTGATGGAGAATTTTGGATTTGAACCTGTCAGTTACTTTGCTAATTATCACTATCTTTCCAGAAATATTTTCAATGTCTTTTATTTTTATTTTATGTGTATGAGTGTTTTGTCTCCATGTATGCATAGGCACCGTGTGTGTGCCTGGTGCCCACAGAGGCCAGAAAAAGGCTTCAGATCTCTGGAACTGGATTTACAGATAGTTGTGAGCCATCATGTAGGTGCTGGGAACTGAACCTGGGTTCTCTGCAAGAAGAGCAAGTGCCCTTAAACACTGAGTTCTCTGTTCCAGCCCCCCAGAAATTTGTTTTAATAACTAGTATTGAAATCTGAACTGTGTATTTCTTTCATTGTTCTTGGTTTAAAAAAAATTGTACTTGGGACTGGAGAGATGGCTCAGCAGGTAAGAGCACTGACTACTCTTACAGAGGACCCGGGTTTGATTCCCAGCACCCACCTGGTGGTTAGCAACCATCTGTATCTCCAGTTCCAGGGGATCTGATGCTTTCTTCTAACCTCTGCAGGCATTGCATGACACGGGTGCACTTACACAATACAGGCAATACATTCATACACATAAAATAAAAATAATAAAATATTAAAAAAAATTTACACTTTTGTTTGTTATAGAAATTCTTGATATTTAACTAAATTTCTACAGTGGATTTTGTTTTTGAGTCAATATGTAGACTTTATTTTGATACAAGGTCTTGTAAGCATCAGCATAAAACTGTCTTCACAGAATGTTTGACACTGTTCTTTACTTTTCTAGTTTTTTCTGATGTACAGTATATTGGGGGTGTGTGTGTGTGTGTGTTTTTAATTTTTGAGACAAGGTCTCTCTGTAGCCCCAGTTGGCCTGAACTTGCTATGTGCCACCACATGCATAATTTTTATTTACAGGAACAGTGTCCAAATTGTTTAATACATATGTTTTATTAAGTTATTGAATGCAAAAGTTAAGAAACAGATCTTAAGTTGTATTTTCATTATTAATTGTGTTTTTTTCCAGTGTATGTTTTTATTGAATTTTTGTGTATTTCATATAATGCATCTTAATTGTATTTAGACCTCTTCCCTATCTGCACCCCCATGTCCTTTCCTTTTTTAATTCAAATTTTATAATTTTTTGAGAATTTCATACACTAGTATGAAATTTCCACCCCTCTCTTCTGCCTCTAACTCATCCTGCATTTCCCCCTCCCCTTTTCAAATTCATAACCTCTTCTTGAATTATTATTACGTATACATTTACATATACATATATATGTATATTCAACCTTCTGAATCCATTTAATGTTGCTGGCATGTACATGTGTTTAGGACTGACTGCTTGTTGTTGGATCAGGAGCTGGTTCTCGGGAAAAACTGATTGTCCCTCTCGTAGCAGCCATTGGTTGCCTGTAGTTTTTCATCTAGATGTGGGATCTTGAGAAATTTCCTCTTCCTACAATGACATGTACACTGGTGGTGTCATTATGCAGCCATATTGTTTAAATTTCATGGTGCAGCTTTGGCTCTTGAAAGGTTTGACCAAATTTGGCAATCTCTCCACCTGTCCTGGGCTTTTCCTTGTTGGGAGACTCATTGTTTCTTCAATCTCATTGCTTCTTATAGGTCGGTCTGTTTGTTCGTTCATCATCCATCCATCCATCCATCCATCCATCCATCCATCCATCCATCCATCCATCCTTATTGAGACAGGGTCTCCCTGTAGCTCCACCTGGCCTGGAACACGCTATGTAGACCAGACTGGCCTCAAACTCATGGAGATCCTCCTGCTTCTGCCTTCCAAGTGTTTGGACTAAAGGTGTGCTCCATCATGCCTGTCTGTTTAAGTTATTTATTATTCAGCTTGATTTTGGTAGGTCATTTGTGTCTAGGATATTGTCCATTTGTTGTAGATTTTTAAGTTTTTTAAAATTAAAATTTTCACTCTATTTCTCTAGTGATCCTCTGGATTTCCCTGGATTCTGTTTTAATTTTTTTTTATTATTTTTGTTTTCTGTATATGAGTGTATTGCCTGCATGTATTTTAAGTATATCGGTGTTATGCAGTGCCCATGGAGGTCAGAAGAGGGCGTCATATCCCCTGGAACTGCAGTTGCGGACAGTTGTTAGCTGCCATGTAGGTGCTGGGAATCGAACCAAGAGTAGGCAGTGCTCTTAACTGCTGATCCATCTCTCCAGCTCCGAATTCTGTTTTGATGTCCTCTTTTTGATCTCTGATTTTATTTATTTTATTTCTGGGTTTCAAACAATTGAAACAAATCTTGTGACTAGATTGTGTATGACTTTATTTCAGTGATATTATTCTGGTTTTGTAAAATTGGTCTCATAATTTGAGGTGTGATTTCTCTTGAGATGTGATTTCTTTGATATCCAGTACAATTGATGGTAGAGCAATAATGCCTCCTTAATTCATGATTCATATATTTTTTAAAAATTTATTCCATTTTTTAGTGTATGTGTGTGCGTGTGTGCATGCGTGAAAAAAATGTATGCGTGTGTGTGTGTGTGTGTGTGTGTGTGTGTGTGTGTGTGTGTATACATGCCATGGATATGGAGGGCAGAGGACAACCTTCTGGGTCCTAGAGACCCAGGTGGTCAGGCTTGACCATAAGTGCCTTTACCCACTCTGCTGTCTACTTTCCTGATCCACACTTTTTTGTGTGTGTGAGTCCCTTGAAAGTTTATAGCTATGCCAAAATGCTTCTTTATTTCTTGAGGTATTCTTTACATGCTGATCTTCAAAATGCATGCTTACTATATTTGGATATAGGGCATCTATGTGGCATAGTAATAGGAAATGTGTAGCAAATTGTGTAAGTGCCTTTAATCTCAACAGCACAACAAATGCCTGTACTTGCTTCTGTGTTAGTCCCTCTGCCAGCTTCATCATTTAGCATGAGTGATTTGTCTTTAGCATTATGTAGAAAATATACTTCTCTTTCGTTTCCTTCGAAAATGTTGATGAATTCGTTATAGTATCTGATTCTTGTACAAATGTGTTGAGCAGTGTTCTACTGGAACATAATCCAGTCTGGGCCATAATTTGACAAAGAGCATTGTGCTTTAAATATGTAGATTTCCTTCTCATACTGTTTAGTTTAAGGTTTGCTCCCTTCTTGGGGCTGGAGAAGTGGCTCAGCAATTACGAGTGGTTGATTGCTCTTGTAGAGGACCTGAGTTCTGTTCCCAGCACCCATATCAGGTGGCTCACAGCCACTTGTAATTCCAACTCCAGGGGTCCAACACCATCTTCTGTCCTTCAAGGGTACTCATACTTACATGTACAAATATACACATACACAATTAAAAATAAAAAATATTAAAATAATTACTCCCTTCAGTTAATATAGATACTGTTGGCATCAACAGGTTTTTCCACATATATTTTTCCAAGAATGAGATACTATCCTTGTTTGATTTTTGAAATTATTGGTAAACTGTGGCCAAACATAGTGAGAAAGAGTGTAGGTATGAACCAGTGATGTTAGTGTATCCAGCATTGACAGTGTTAGAGCCTATGTAATGCTTATATATCTCACCCAACAGTTCCTACAGTATATAATTAAATGTGTTGATGTAAAGTTATCAGAGTTTTTCACTTTAGAAATCTCAATGAATTCTGAAGGAAGTTGATCCCTTAGGAACATTGTACAATATGTAGTCATCTTGCTAAAAAATCTTGAAGCAGAGCTAATTCTTGTCCTTAAAGGAGGATTTTATTTTTCTGCAAGCTGTGATATCATTCTTGCTATGCCCTTGGTGATCTCTGTATATGTCCTTCGAGCTATGTCAGGAAATACACTGATGCTAGACCTTACTGCATAGCACTTCTGAGTCATAGTCAGATATCCTTTCATGTATCTTATATGCCGTTACTGATTTATTTTTCCTAATATGATGCCAAACCTTTAAAGGATACAGACAGAAGTTCAAAGTATACTTTAGATAGATTAAGTTTGTTATCTTTGATTTAGCTGCAGCAACTGTGTCTTGCTTTGGAATTTAGACCAAAACAGAAAGAAACTGTACTGTATTGAGGAATCTGGACTTGGAGCAGCCTGGATGACTGATGGGTAGCTACACTAGGAAATGTGGTTGGTTGGATTATTGTTTATTCTTTTCTTTCTTGCCTATCAGTATTAGATGTTTGTTGATTTACTGTGTTGGACACAATCCATTATTTCCTGGTTCTTCCTTGCTCATTCCACTCTTCTCCTGGATTTTTTTTTCTTTCTTGTGTCCTGATGATTGAAACTGTCTTCCTCCTCTGAAGAACTGACTTGGTTATGAATTGCTTCAGTTAGTGCTTGTCTTGAAATGTCCTTATGACTATTCATTTTAAAAGGTAACGTTTTTGGATATAACACTCTTGGTTGGCCGTTGTTTTGCCCTCTGGGTTTGATAAATATCATTCCATACATGCCTGACTTTTAGAGATGCTGATGAGGAATCCCATGTTGTAATGTGTTTGCCTTTGTAGGTGAGTTGGTGCTTTTCCTAGAGCTTTTAATAGTTTCTTTGTGTCCTTTTGACATCTTAACTATAATGTATCTCAGAAGTTCTCTGGTCATGTCTATTTCCAGCTCTAACTGTTCCTTGTGTGTGGATATCCATTTCTTTCTCTAGATTTGGGAAATTTTCTGCTATAATTTCATTGACTAGATTAAAAAATATTTTATTATTATTTTTGTTTTACATGTATGAGTCTATTGCCTGCATGTAGGTAAGTGCACGTGTGTTGTGCAATGCTCGCAGAGGATAGAAGAGGCCATTGGATCCCCTGGAACTGGAATTACAGACAGTTATTAGCTGCCGTGTGGGTGCTGGGATTCGAACCTGGGTCTTCAGCAAGAACAACCAGTGTTCTTAACCGCTGAACTATTTCTCCAGCCCCTGAATATATTTTTTTATGCCTTCATTTTTTTCCCCTCATCTTCCTTTATCTCATGGATATTCTTAGGTTTGTTTCTTGATCATATTGCAGAGTTCTCTGGTTATACTCTCATATTTTTTCTTACTGATGTGTGAATGTAATATTATCTCCAGTTTGTTTTCCTTCCTTGATACATATATTTTTTTCCTGCTTGGTCTTATCTGTTGATGATGCTTTCTACAGTATTTTTTATTTGACCGAGTGACCCATTTTTAGCATTTCTATGTTTCCGTTTCAGAATCTCAGTTTCATTACTTAATTTTTCCCTTGTTTTTGAATTTCTCATCCACAATTCTGACCTTCTTACCCACTTTGCTAACTTTTTTTTATCTAGGTTCTGAATTGTTTTCCTTACTTCATTCTTCTGCTTG
>NW_008332087.1:57449-76631 GCF_000622305.1 Nannospalax galili
TACATGTCAAAACAGTGTCTGAACTTGAACAGTGCCCAGAACTTGATCTGGAGATAGGCTGACCTTGAAATCACTGTGTACTGCCTGCCTCTGCTTCCCAAGTACTGGGATTAAAGGTGTAGACTGTCATGCCTACTTAAATGATTTTTCTTTTCATTGAACATTTTTTAAAATTTAGGTTCTAAAGTCTTTTTTCTAACGTTTTAGCTTTCTCACTATCTTTGATTTCAGTTGTTGATGTTATCAGCTTATTCTCTTTGCTTGTTGGTGCGTCTGTTTTGACATGTATGTCTTCTAGTTTTTAATTTTTCTTCTGTTTTTGTTTACTTATTTTATGTGAATCTTCTTTGTGTATAATTTTTACTTGGGCATATGATTCCCATTAAAAGAAGAAATAGAAGTAACAGAAAAAAATGATTTTGCAACAAGTAAAAAGCACTGTGTACATCAGTTACATCCTCAATAAGGTTTGGAACAGTAGCTAGGATACTGGCGTGGTGGAGGATGACTTTGAATTCCTGATTTTTTTTTGCCTTCACTTGCTGGGTTCTCGCATTACAGGTATGTACCATCATACCTGGTTTATGAGGCGAAGGGGATTGAACCCAGGATCTCATGAATGCTAGGCAAGCATTTGACCAGCTGATCTGTACCCCAGCCCTAATTTAAAGATTTTTTAAATTTTCTCTTTTTGAAGCAGGGTCTTCCTGTAGTCCTAGCTGTCCTGGAACTCACTATGTAGACCAGGCTGGCCTTGAACTCACAGAGATCTGCCTGCCTCTGCCTCCCAAGTGCTGGGATTACAGGTGTGCGCCACCACTCCCGGCTAAAGACTTTTTTTTAAAACCAAAGGTATTAATAATAAGTAGAAAGAGAAAGGGAATGAAGAAATAGAAAAAGTAAAGTAGGAGTAAGAGGGAAAGTATTAGAGTTAGAGGTATGAGAAAATACTATAGAATATGTGCAGAAAAGAAAGGGCAGTAGTGAAAGCCTGATTAAGCATGATACGAGCTAAAACAAAATTAAGTACACAATAAAATATGAGAGCGAAAATTAAGAAAATATGTGATTAGGTAAATAATATATTATCAGTTGGTATATATACATGTTATTTGTGTGTGTGTGTGTGTGTTCATGTTCATGTGTGTGCACATACGTTTGTGTATCTGTGGAGGCCAGAGCACAACCCTGGGTACCATTACTTAGGTACCACCCACCTTCTTTTTGAGACAGTCCCACTGATTTGGAACTTGCCAAGTAGCCTAGGCTGGTTGGCCAGGGAGCCCCAGGATTTCCTTGTCTAGACCTCCCCAGTAGTGGGATTATAAGAGCAAGCCACCATGCAAGCCTTCCCCTCCCCACATATTGGTTCTAGGGATTGAACTCAGGTTATTGGGCTAGCTTGGCAAGCACTTTCCTGATTGAGTTGTGTCCCTAGCCTCCTTGCAGCTGATTCTGCAGGAAGGAAGAAGACTGCTAGTCTCTCTCTCTCTCTATCAAAATACCTTTTCTACAGAATATCGTCCCTGCTCGGTTAGGCTCCTGCATAGGGATCAGCTCTCCCAAATATGGATTGCTACTTTTAGAATTTTACACTTCCTTGCCCCCAGTTAACATCTGCTCTTGGTTTCCTCCCTCCCTCCCTCCCTCCCTCCCTCCCATCTGTTTTGTTTTTGTGAAGCAGTCTTATTCCATAGGCCAGTTTTGTCTGGAACTCACTGTGTATCCCAGGCTGCCCTAGGGTTGTGGCAATCTTCCTGCCTCAGCATCCTAAGTGCTAGAATTACAGGTGCGATCACCTTTTCACATCCTGTTTTCAGTGTTCCGTGGTGTGGGTGAGTGGGTGGGGTATAGACATACTTGTATTTGCCTTTGCTGCTTGGGCTCTCCTCACTTTAGGAAGGACCCTGGTTGTTTTTCTGTCCACAGTGCACTTTCTTACTTGAGTATTAACTGTGGATGTGATTCAGTGTCAGGCTCTGCCTAATTTTCCCTGGTGTTGTAGTTGTCAGGGATAGGGGATGAGGGGGCCTCATTTTCCTAGTAGGTGGGGGGGCGGGGTCCTAGGGTTTTGGAGATGCAATGGCACTTTTCCCAGAAGGAACCTTTTGTGACAGGGTCTCCTAAAGAGAAAAAGAGGCATAGTGGGCAGCAAGTCCCTTGGACCTCCTGTAGATCTGTTATAGCTCGTCCTTAAAAGGTTTGTGATCAGTAAGTACTTGGAGGATTAATTTAGTAGGAGAAGGCCACATTTTCAGTTCCTATTTTATTGTGAAATTTAATTAAAAAGACAGCTATTTAAAATGTTTAGTGTTTAAAATCCAGTCTTTGCTGGTGTAACATGATGTGCTGTGTGTGTGTGTGTGTGTGTGTGTGTGTGTGTGTATACACACGTGTGTGTATGGTTTTTATTTAAAGTTTTTTTATTTTTTGAGACATGGTCTCATATAGCCTAGGCTGGCCTTGAATTCAAGATAAAGCTGAGGATTAAGTTTAACTTCAGTTCCTCCTGTCTCTATCTTTTTAAAAATAATTTAAAATTTATTTTTATTTTATGTTTATGAGTATTATATCTGCAGGTATGTGAGTGCACTGGTGTTGTGCAGTACCTATGGAGGACAGAAAATGGCATCAAATCCCCTGAAATTGGAGTTATGGATAGTTGTGTGTGGTGGGATAGGAACCCTGGTCCTCTGCAAGAGTAACCACTGAGCCATCTTTCCAGCTCCCTGCCTCTGCCTTTCAGATGCTGGTATTATAGGTGTACTCCACTGTACCTAGCACTGATTTAAGTCTTAACAGTAGATTTTTTTTTTTTTAATCTAAAGGAGGTCTGGTGTGGTGGGTCAGTCCTTTAATCCCAGCACTAGGAACGCAGAGGCAGATTGATCTCTGTGAGTTCAAGGCCAGCCTGGTCTAGAGAGTTCTAGGCCAGCCAGGGCTACATAGTGAGATCTTGGCATATAAGCAACAAGGACACATACACAAACCTGAATGAATATTGGTGATGAGCATATTAAATGTAGCATGTATACTATATTAGGACTGTGTCTATAATTTATAAAATTTGCTCTATATTCTTAGGTCAGGATTACCTTAGGGTATCTCATAAATTTTTATTGTGTTTGTGTTTAAATCAAGTTCATGTTCAGTTTGTATTAGTATATTTGATATCTTTACAGAAGAATTTCCAAGACATTTTAAAGTTGTCTTTTGAAAGAGCCACAAAACCCAGTGGGAAAACTTGAAGACATTTCTGATTTCTTTTTATGCCAATTTTATTTTATAGGAATCAAGAATCCAGTCTCAGTTGCAAACAGACTCTTATGTGAAGGGCAGAAGGGCAAGCTGTCTGCAGGCAGAATTCCTCCCTGGTAAGTACTTTGTTTCTCTTGGCTCTGTGTCTTTCGTTGTTGTACACACAGTGCTTGGTGGCACTCTCATCCACAGGGCTGATGCTGGTGGTTACATACCAGTGCACACAGTGTTTACAGTGTGCATAGTATTTGAAAACTTTTTAATTCACAAGGCCAATGCTGGTGCTTACATAGCAGCAGTAATGCGTCTTTGAGACCAAGACATACTTTGCTCTTTTACCTTGGGACATTCAGTATATTTGGTAAAGCTCCAGATGGAATAGAATGCTATGGATCAAAAAGAGGTTTCAGTAAATTTTTGGTTTCATATGTAGTTGATTCTCCAAAGAGGATTTTATTGTTACTGAATGATCAGTTGGTTTTTTTTTTATTTTTTATTTTTTTTCCTTTTTCTTTTTGAGACAGGGTCTCCTTGTAGCCCCAGCTGGCCTGGAACTTACTATGTAGACCAGGCTGGCCTGGAACTTACAGAGATCTGCCTGCCTCTGCTTCTGCCTCTTGAGTACTGGGGTTAAAGGCATGCACCACCATGTCCAGCCAGTTGGGGTAATTTTTATTGTGTTTAAAGTAATTGGTTTTGGGTTGGGAAATTCTTAGAATTCTTAGAATTGCATATTGTAAATAGCTCTGATGGAACCATTATCCAGCACTAATAATTAGCAATAGTCTGTCTTTTATCTCATTCATCTCACTTAAGAGAGACAAAAAGGTCAGGACTACAGAACTGAAGCTCAGAAGCACTTGATATACGTATAAGGGAATTTTGTGGGGTTTTTTTTTTTTTTTTCCTTTTCCTTCTTTTTTTTCTTTTTTGTTTGTTTTGTTTTTGTGTTTGAGACAGAGTCTCCCTATAGTCCCAACTGGCCTGGAACTCCCTATGGAAACCAGGCTAGCCTCCATCTCATAGACATCCACCTGCCTCTGCCTCCTGGGTACTAGTATTAAAGGTATGTGCCACCATGCCCAGCTAGAATTTGATTTTTGATAATGGTGTCATCTCAAGTCATTGTAGGGGAAAAGGGTGCAGCATAAAATTTTGCTTGAAGAATATAAAACTGTAAGCAATCTAAATGTCTTATCAATGTCTAGATAATTTGCTTTCTCATCCTATTATTAGATACCCTGTGGTAGTACAAAAAAGTAGAGAGATACTAATATTAATTTTCTCTAGTGGTTATAACACAGTCCATTAGATTATTTTTAAAAATATTTTATTATTTTTATTTTATGTGTCTGAGTGTATTGCCTGCATGTATATAAGTGCACCTGGGTCACACAATGCCTATAAAGGTCAGAGAGGGTGTCAAATACCCTGGACCTGGAGTTATGGATGGTTGTTAGCCACCATATGGGTGCTGGGAACTGAGCCTGGGTTCTTTGCAAGAACAGCCAGTGCTCTTAACTGCTGAGCTATCTCTCCAGCCCTTTAGATTGAGTATTTACACAGCAGAGCTACTTTTACTATATCTAGAGGTTGGGAAGCTCAAGCTCAAAGTTTCAGTCTGTTTGGTTTCTGGTGTGGGCTTTCTTCTTGCTTTGCAGATGGTTGCTTTCTAGCTGTGTCCTCTCATTCCAAGTGTAGAGGAAGAAGGGGGAAGGAGGAGATGGGGAGAGGGGATGAGAAGTGAGAATAGAGAAGATGGAGAGTGTCAGAGGGGGGAGGAAGAGGAGGAGGAGAGATAGAGAGCACGAAAATGAAAGAGAGAGAGAATGGATTTCTGTTTATTCTGATAAGTACAGTAATTCTGTCATGGGAACACTACCCTCATGATGATCTCGTGCGTTTATAGCTATAGATCTCTACATTTTAGACTTAAAAATGAGCTGGGTGCAGTGGTGCGTGCCTTTAATCCCAGCACTCGGGAGGCAGAGGCAGGCGGATCTGTGTGAGTTCAAGGCCAGCCTGGTCTACATAGTGAGTTCTAGGACAGCTGGGGCTACAGGGAGACCCTGTCTCAAAAAGACCAAAAAAAAAAAAAAAAAAAAAAAGAAAAAAAGAAATTTAACTTGTATTTTCTTTAAAATATTATAAATAATATGATGAAAACCATATTACAAATATGGTAAATACAAGTTTGTTGCCACCTAAGTTGGGAAATAAAACTTCACCAAAAAATTTGAGGCTGTCTAGACTGAGGCTTGTTTTTCCTTTTTGATTCTGTATATGAGAGAAAGCATGCTATTTGTCTTCTTGTGTCTGGCTTAATTTCACTAATATAATGATCTCCAGTTCTATCCATTTTCTCCTAAATGATATAGTTTAATTCTTTGTGAATGAATAAAACTCCATTGAGTTTATATACCCCATTAAAAAAAATCTGTCTGTTGATGGACTTCTATGCTAGTTACATATCTTGGCTATTTGTGAATAATGGTGCAATAAGCATGGATATGCAACTATATTTTTGGTTTGCTGCCTTAGATTCCTTTGGGTGAATCTGTAGGAATTGTATGGTTGGATTGTGTGGTAGTTTTTTTTTTTTTCATTTAATTTATTTACTTATTTATTTTTATTTTATGTGTATGAGTGTGTTGCCTTCATATATGTGAGTGCACCTGTGTTGTGCAATGCTGTGGCGGTCAGAAGAGGGCTTTGGATTCCCCTGAAACTGGAGTTAAGGGCGGTTAGTAGCCACCATGTGGGTGCTGGGATTCGAACCTGGGTCCTCTGGAAGAGCAGTCAGTGCTCTTAACTGCTGAGCCATCTCTCCAGCCCCAGTTGTTGTTGTTGTTGTTGTTTTTTTAAAGACAAGGTTTCACTATGTAGCCCTAGCTACAAGGTCTGGACCTTGCTATATAGACTGCAGTGGCTTTAAACTCACAGAGATTCCCCTACATCTGTCTCTGGGATGCTGATATTAAAAGACAGGATTTCACTATGTAGCCCTAGCTGGGCTGGACCTTGCTATATAGACCACAGTGGCTTTAAACTCACGGAGATTCCCCTATCTCTGTCTCTGGGATACTGATATTAAAACTGTGCGCCATCATGCCCAGCTGTATTTTTTTTTTCTTTTTTTTTGTTTTTGAGGAACCTGTGTAATGACTCTACAAGTTTACGTTCCCACCTGTAGTGTATATGGGTTCCTTTTGTCCCATATCCTCACCTGCATTTACTGTCATTTGTTTTCTTGCTGATGGCCAATCCAACTGGGATGAGATGGAATCGCAAAGCAGTTTAAATTTGCACTTCCATGATGGCTGGGGATGTTGAACATTTTTCCATATATGTTTTGTATGTTTGTATTTCTTTTGAGAACTACCTGTTCAATTAATTTTTCCACTTATTGGATAATTTTTTGGGGGGTTATCTCTTAAGTCTCTATGTTAATCTTTAGTCACATATATAGTTGGCACAGATTTCTCTCCCATCCTGTAGGCTGTGTTTTCACTATGGTGATTCCTTTCTTGCTGTGCAGAAGCTTGTCCAGCATGAGAGAGAGAGAGATTTAATTTCATTCTTGTGACTATCCAGTTTCTCCAATGCTATTTGTTGAAGAGGCTTTCTTTTTTTCCATTATCAGGCTTTTTTTCTCTTCTTCCCTTTAACATTCTTGTTCAGGATTAGATGCCTGTAGCTGTGTGGGTTTATTTCTGGGCTCATAGAACATGGATGCTCTGTAGTGTACTTTATTGCTAACTTCTGATGGGTCTATTAAATGCATTTGTGGTTTTGAGATGGTCTTGCTATGTTGCTGTGTTGCCCAGGCTGTTGTGAACTCACTCTTTAGCCCAGAGTGGCCTTGAACTCATGATACTCCTACCTCTGCCACCTGAGTGCCGGAATACAGGTGTCTGTAACCATACCTTGCTATCGCATATGTTTTTGACTTAGGGTACTTCTTCTGCTCCTCTCCCTTTGCTGGATCTTGCATATACTAAGTGAACTTTATGCCACTGAGCTATGTTCCATCTCAACTTGGGACATTTTAAATTTTAGTGGGTGTATTTGGATGTTTCTCAATAGGTTGAGGAGCAGCTGTATTTGCCTTCTTGTTTTAGTTCTGTAATTCCCTCATGATTTCTTGGCCTTTTTCTCTTTTTTTTTCTCTTTGTTTCATTTTGAAATTTCCATTGTGGTCCTTTTGTAAAATTTAATTTTATTTATTATTTTTATTTTATGTGTGAGTATTGCCCATATGTGTGTAAGTGCACCTGTGTTGTGCAGTGCCCTTGGATGACAGAAGAGGCTGTCAGATCCTCTGAAACTGGAGTTATGGACAGTTGTTGATAGGTAAATCAAGGAAAATTGGGACATAGACAAGAACTCTGGTGGGATAGAGTTTATTGGCAGGGAAAATGCACAGGACAGTCCCCAGTTTGGGATGGAGGTGCTGTCCATTTACAGGCTGCAGGCTGAGGGCTTAAATAGGGGGTTTGGGGGGGATG
This sequence comes from Nannospalax galili, assembly GCF_000622305.1. NCBI lineage: Eukaryota > Metazoa > Chordata > Mammalia > Rodentia > Spalacidae > Nannospalax > Nannospalax galili. The sequence goes on from NW_008332087.1 coordinate 65,216, forward strand.
AGGAAGGCAGGAACATTTTTTTTTTTTTAAAAAACAAATTAGGTGGGCTTATCAGGAGAGAACAACCTCTGTCAAACCGCCTACTTCACTCCCCTTCCATCAGCCAGGATCTGGGTCATGGGATAAGAGTTCTGTACATTGTGAAACTTAACAGGGGGAAGTAGCTTGTACTGAGACAGTTCCTACATCTGTGAGTCTGGGGTACAGGGGCCTGTCTTGTCTTCTAAGATTATCAAAGGGGAAGCAGGCTGTGCTGAAACGGCTCTTTGCAGTAATTGGGTCTTGGGTCAAAGGTGTAGAGAGTCTGTTAATCTTGTCTGCACATGGTCAGAGTGCTCATTAACTCAGTTCCTGTATTCTCAGAGGTCCTGTAAAACCCTGAGGCCCTGTTGTACTGGGGAGGGGGTTGCTGTAGATCTGAACCCTAACAGTTGTTAGCTGCCATGTGGGTGCTGGGATTTGAACCCAGGTCTTTTGCAAGAACAGCCAGTGTTCTTAATCACTGAGTCATCTTTCAGCCCCTGAACCTAATTGTTTTAAATTGTGACGGTTATACAGAGACTTTCCAACTATGTGAGAGATTTCTGCTGCTACACTAGATGTGGTAACAGAAAAAACTTATCCTCTTGTCTGAATCAATAAAAAGAAAGCAAAATACGAAAAGCAATAGTTTTAGATATTAGACATAAGGCAACAGAGGACTGTTATCTTGGAGAAAAGAAAAACATAAAGATCACCTTACTGCAGTCATAGGGCTCACTTTGATTATTACCATAATTTTTAGGTCATAATCCAGGAGCCCAGCGGTCAGTGTCAAAGAGACAGAATTGGGCCACCAGAGGCCAAAATGCAGTTCACAGGACAAAGTACCACAAAGAAAGCTGAACAGAGAAGACCCCCAAAGATTTTTAGAAAGCATCCTTTTAGTCTTATGCTGACTGGAGACTGTGGTTTAAATAAGAGGAAATGACCTAAAGCCTTGGAACAAACAATCTGCCAATTGTTAAGGAAACAATCCCAAATTTAGATAGGGCCAGGAACAACTTAAGCTCCCACCAGCTAGAGGGAAAATCCTCACTTTAACTTCATCTGCTATAGTACTTTTTTTTTTGTCTTTTTGAGACAGGGTCTCCCTGTAGCCCGAGCTGACCTGGAGCTCACTATGTAGACCAGGCTGGCCTTGAACTCACAGAGATCCGCCTGTCCCTGCCTCCCAAGTGCTGGGATTATAGGCGTGAGCCACCACGCCTGGCTGTTATAGTACTTCTAAGAGTTTTGACTCAACAAGGCAAAATTAGATCAAGGCTAAATACTTCTCTAGCCTAATGCAACAAAGGCTAAAGCAAGACCTGAAAGGATCAAACTTTTTTTTTTTTTTTTTTTTTTTTTGGTCTTTTTGAGACAGGGTCTCCCCAGCTGTCCTGGAACTCACTATGTAGACCAGGCTGGCCTTGAACTCACAGAGATCTGCCTGCCTCTGCCTCCCGAGTGCTGGGATTAAAGGCGAGTGCCACCAGGATCAAACTTTTTAAATGACAGTCACATCCTGCAGTAAAATTTAAGAATAGCTATTAAATTATAAAAATATTCAGAACAAAAAAAGGTAAAATTCACAATGTCTGGAATCCAGTTTGAAAATAAAACCCCAAACTATTAAACAGAAAAATTAACTTATAAGAAGAAAAAAACAGTCACTCAATTGAACAAAATTTAAAAATAACAGAAATGTTGAGTGTGCACACCTTTAATCCCAGCACTAGGGAGGCAGAGGAAGGTGGAACTCTGTAATAGCAAGGTCAGCTTGATCTGCATATCAAGATCCAGACCAGCGGGAGCTATGGGGAGACCTTGACTCAAAAAAAGAAAACAAAACAAAACAAAAATAAAAAATGAACAAAAATAAATAACAAAAATGATGGAACTAGTAAAATAATTGTTTTAATTCTTGTCATGGCTGGCTTCTGTCAGCTAGACATCTGGAAAGAGAGACCCTCAATTGGGAAATTGTTTCTATTGGATTGGCTTGTGGGCATGTCTGTGAGGCATTTTCTTGATTGCTGATTGATTTGATAGGGCCCAGCTCACTGTGGGCAGTGCCACCCCTGGGCAGGTGGTCCTGGGTTGTGAAAAAAAAGCAGGCTGAGCATAGGCCAGAGGAACAAGTCAGTAAGCAGAGCTCCTTCAAGGTCTCTGCTTCAGCTTCTGCCTCCAGGTTTTTGCCTTGAGTTCCTTCTCTGGCTTCCCTTAATGATGAACTGTGATCAAGACATGTAAGACTAAACCCTTTCCTCCCCACCTTGGTTGGGGTCAAAGTCTTTTAACACAGCAGTGGAAAGCTAACTAGTACAACTCTTTTCACATGTTCAGGAAGGAAGGAAAATTCACAAAAGCCTTTAAGATGGTAATCAATCTTTTGGAAATAAAAACTACAAAATCAGAAATGAAATAATAAAATGAATGAATCTGCAGGTTACTAGATAGTGCAGAAAAACAACTGATTGAAAGCACTTACTTGATGCAGGCAACACATACATACACATAAAATAAAAATAATAAAATATAAAAAAATCAGGTTCTCTCCATATCCTATTTCAATATAATATAATTTTCCTTTGAGCTTCTTTTTACATGATCTATGAAGTTAAGTTACCTAGTTTGTGTAATAATGATGGCTAATTACTACATTTGTACATTATGTTTTGTGCGGGCTGCGTACATTGTCTTAAAAATGCTCCATATTAGAGTAACTCACAATTTGCAAATAAAAGAACCTGAGTTCCAGACTTGTCTATGTTATGTTGTTAGGCATTTGTAGAGTTCGTCCCTATCACGCTGTGTTGTACTCATCTGGCTATTCAGTCCACATACCCACCTTATTCATTGCAATTATGTATTGTTCACTTGCTGACTGCCCTACGTGGAGGCCGAAAAACTACAAGTGGAAATCGAAGAACTGCTAAATCTAGGTGTTAGCTATTAAAGCAGTAGAGCAGTTTAAGGGGCAGCAAGGCACAACATCCAATAAGCCTTTCCTAAGAAATCTTAAACACAAAATTCTTTTCATCTCATTTATTCTTTTGGCTCATTCGGAAGGCAAGAGTTTTTTGTTTTTTTTTGTTTTTTGATTGCCAGAGAGTTATTGTTTATTTTTTATTTTTTACTTTTTAAAAACGTTCTTAATTTTAAAATTTTGTTTTTGTTTTTGATTTTTCTCATACTCGTAGCTGGTCTGAAACACATTATCTAGCCAATCAAGTTTCAAACTCACTGCAGTCCTCTGTCTTCAGGTCCTGAGTTTTGGGATTATAGGTATGTGTTACCACTCCCAACATTTGTTGCCTTTTTAAAAAACTCGGTTTTGGTCCACATGTTGTGATATACCTAAAATTGTCACATTCAGGAGGCTAAGGCAGTAGGATTGTGAGTTAAGCCCAGCTTGAGTTACATAGATTGATCCTGTCTGAAAAAATACTTTCGGGATATATACTAAGATATTTATAGTTAAAATTATATCATAATTGTGGAAGTGCCATACATGAGTGAGATTAGCAAAGTGTCAGTAATTGCTAAGGGAATAATGTGATGGTCTCTTATTAAGCTGCTATAACAGCATCATAGACTAGGTAGCATGTAAACAATAACAGTTTATTTCTGTGAGGGCTGAGAAGTCTAACGCCAAGTAATTAGCAGATTTACTACCTAGTGAGGCTTAGTTCCTCATGTGTGATACCTTCTTGGTGAGTCCTAATATAGTGGAAGAGTCAAGGTGCTTCTGAATTCTCTAAGCCCATTCAATAAGATTCTGGCTTTGTGACCTAACCACCTCTTCATAGGCCCCCACCTCCTAATCCTATCCTAAAACCTTCTAGGCTAGGATTTCAAAATGTGAATTTTGTCAGATTGGAGAACATGAACATTCGGAGCATACGGATCATATGTTTTTGAAAAATTATTTAATAAAAAATTAAACAGGGCTGGGGGATGGCCCAGTTGGTAAAGTGCTTGTTCTTTGATCATGAGGACCTGAGTTTGTACCCATGCCACCTATGTGCAAGGCCACCGTGGTGGTGCCTGCTTGTAATCTCAGTATTGGGGGATAGGGATTGAAACAGGTAGATCTCTGGGCTCGATGACTAGCTAGGCTAGCTGAAGTCGTGTGCTGGAGATCCGTTGAGAGAACTTGTCTCCAAAAAATGAGTTAGAAAAAGATAAAGGAAGACACCCTGTCTGGACCTCTGGCTTCTTTTATGTGCATGCAGGGGCTCAGGGACACACACACACACACACACACACACACACACACACACTAATACTCTTCAGTACAAAATTTTTTTTTTCTTCTTTTTTTCTTGGTCTTTTTTTGAGACAGGGTCTCCCTGTAGCCCCAGCTGGCCTGGATTTGGTATGGAGACCAGGCTGACTTCAAACGCACAGAGATCCGCCTGCTTCTGTCTCCCAAGTGCTGGGACTAAAGGCGTGCGCCACCCCCACCCACTGGCTTTTTTTAACTTAAAAAAATTTTTTTTATTTGTTATTTTTATTTTATGTGTATGCATATATTGCCTGCGTATAGGTAAGTGCACCTGTGTCATGCAATGCCTGCATTTGTCAGAAGAGGCTGTTGGATCCCCTGGGACTGGAGTTATGGACAATTGTTAGCTGCCATGTGGGTGCTGGGATTCGAACCCAGGTCTTCTGCAAGAACAACCAGTGTTCTTAACTGCTGAGCCATCTCTCCAGCCCCAGTAGTTCAATTTTTATTACATAATTTAGTTGCCATATGTGTTCCAGATGCAGCAAGTTCTTTATACTCTATGTTTATGAACTTTAGATGACCAATAGCTTGATTTATTTTCAGTTTTATGTATTTGTAATGATGTAAGTGATAGAAATCAGTTTTTATGTTGAATAGCTATTATTTTTATTTTCTCCTATACCTTCTTTTTTTTGAGACAGGATCTCCCTGTAGGCCCAGCTGACTTGGAACTCTGTGTAGACTAGGCTATCCTCCCAAGGGCTGGGATTAAAGGTATGCACCGTCACACCTTATCCTATACTTTTTTTTTGAGAATTTCATACATGCACTACCTCTTCTTTGCATTCCTCCCATTTTTATGTGTTGTCTTTCTTTTTTAAATCCACAGAATCCACTTAGTGCTGCCAGTCTGTACACAGGTATAAAACACCACCCACTGGAGCATGGGTAGCTTTTCTGGGGTCATATCTATCCCTAAAGAAAACTAAGTCTTCCTATTTCAAAAACCTTCAGTTGCCAATAGCTCCTCATTTAGGATTAGGGCTTTCTAACTATCTCCCCACCCTATGCTGGGATATTGGCTAGCTTGATCTTTTGCAGGTCATTTGCATGCAGTCACGGCCTCTGTTGGTTCATATGTGCAATTGCCCAGTTGTGTACATGAAGCACTGTTTTGCTATAATCATCCACTGCCCCTGGATCTTTGGAAGAGGTCTGTTATATAAATGCCCTATTTAGGGCTGGGCACTCCAAAATCTCTTATTCTCTGAACATTGACCAGCTGTGGGTCTTTGTGAGCTCTAGTTTGCCTTCAGTTGCTGTACAGAATGCTTTGACCAGTACCAACTTGGGGAGGAAAGGGTTTATTTGGCTTAGAAGTACAGTCCATCACCAAGGGAAACCAAGGGAAACTCAGGGCAGGAACCTTGAGCACAGACCATGGAGGATAGCTGCTTACTCTGACTTGTTCTCCTGGGCCATGCTCAGAGCCTGCTTTCTTATACAACACAGGACAACCTACCTGGGATGACAACACCTACAGTGTGATGGGACCTTCCACAACATTTAGAAATCAAGAAAATGCATCACAGACATGGCCATAGGCCAGTCCAATGGTGGCAATTCCAGAATTGAGCCTCCCTCAACCCAGATGTGCCAAGTTGACAACTAAAGCTATCTGGTACACTGTGTTAATCATCTACCATTAAGTTCTAGAATAATGGCAGTAAATCTATGTTTGGGGTGGTCATTGGGACCCCACTGACCCCATTCTGAGTTAACCAATTCTGGCAAGGAGGCTTTTTATTTGATAGCCTGTGGTGTTTTGGGTGAGAGGTATTGTCCTTCCCATTATAGGGTAACTCCATGTTATATGTGTGTGTGTGTGTGTGTGTGTGTGTGTGTGTGTGTGTGTATGTGTGTATTTCAGGAGGCTTCTACAGTAGCAGGTTTTCATTTAGCTTTATTTTAAAAAATTATTTTTATTTTATGTGTATGATGTATTGCCTGCATGTGTGTAATGCACATGTGTTTTGCATTGCCCATAGAGGTCAAAGAGGACATCAGTTTCCCCTAAAACTGGAGTTATGGATGGCTGTTAGTTGCCATGTGGGTGCTGGCAATTGAACCTGGGTCCTCTGCAAGAGCAGCCAATGCTCTTAGCTGCTGAACCATTTCTCTAGCCCCTCCATTTAGCTTTTTCAAGTATTTTTATTTATCCTTCCTCATACTCTGACCTCCACCTTGTCCTTCCATTACCCATTCCACTTAACTCTTCTTGCTCCATTATTCCCTATTGGACTCCTTCCCCATAGCCTCTTACTATGTTTTGACTTCTGTAGGACCCCCAGCCTGGGGTACCCAACATCCACGGGAGGCCGCACCCCAATAACTCAGTCCTCAGACCAGGAGATGCAACAAGCAAGAGGATTTAATCGTTTGCGCAGATGGGCTCCTGCCTCACTTGGAGAGAGCAGCAGCCCAGAGATCAGCTTACAGGCTTCTTTTAAAGGCAAAAACCACAAACCACAAGTGGCAGAAGTGGGAGGGGGCCGGCAGCAACCTAGTGGGAGGAAGTTTCGGGTGAATTTCTAGCTTGTGCACGGAGCATGAAAAGGTCAGCTTTTTCTCAGCAGTTAGAATTATTTTACATCTTACTTCCTTGTGGCTTCCCAGAATATTCTTCTTTGGTCTGGGGGGCCTTAGTTTGATTCCATCATTCCCCCCTTTTCTTATGGTAAGATTTTAATCATAAAATCTATGGGTTTTCTGGAAGCATCATAGCAGAGCAAACAAGCTAGAGTGATTTTAGGTCTAGTGGCATTAAGGAACAAAAATGACTGTTGTAACACCTGCAGCATCGGACTCGTGGCATCCGGATGGCTAATTTTACGAGGGGCAATTACCACTGGGTTTGGTTGAGTGGCAACGGCAATTTTTTAGTCTGATCGGCTGCAGAAAAGTTTAGGACTGGAATGTTCAAGGTAGTGGAAGAAGTCTGAACAGTAGTTTTTAGCACTGGTTTAACCTATTTTGTAGGTATTTTGCTTGGTAGCTGAGAAGAGACCTTATTAGATCCTAAGGCTTTGTTAATAATTGGATCAGCTTAGAGCCTTACAGAGAAAATAATACCTATATCTGTGGAGAAGGGGAAATATAGTCTTAGTCCCCATATCTATTCTGTTGTGAGTTTTTTTTTTTTTTTTCTGCATCAGTGAACTTGATAGTTATGTTGGACTAACCGAACTGAGTTTTCTGAAAGATTACAGGACCATCACCTCTGTTTCCATTTCCAGGCCACCCTGGGTCAGACCAGCTAGTTTTACAACCCCAACTGGCACAGAAATAGTCTGTGTGTCCCCCACAACGATAAGTTTTTTTTTCTACCCCAGGGCAGATATACCACTGCCGGGATCTGCAGTCTGGGTATGGATTTTTAGGAGTTATGTCAGTCTGCTGTGAATACCATGAGCCTTTAGCCAGTTTGTAAAGGTCAAAGGACAGATCAGGAAACCAGGTACCCATTAACCCCAACTGGCACAGAAATAGTCTGTGTGTCCCCCACAACGATAAGTTTTTTTTTCTACCCCAGGGCAGATATACCACTGCCGGGATCTGCAGTCTGGGTATGGATTTTTAGGAGTTATGTCAGTCTGCTGTGAATACCATGAGCCTTTAGCCAGTTTGTAAAGGTCAAAGGACAGATCAGGAAACCAGGTACCCATTGGTCTCGTGGAGTTGGCGAGCCGAAGTGTATGGCCCGTCTCAGGATTCGTCACCATCCATGTCAGCTGCATAGGCACATGAAGATTGTACTGTGGAGCTGAATAAACCTGCATGTATCTCGCTGTCAGGAGCAGGCAGATCTCTCCGAGGAGTAGAATCAGCTGCATCTTGAGAAGTTGTATTACAGTTCTTAAGCAAGGTCAGTGAGTACCAATGTGATGATGGCACCACTGTGGTTTAAGAGTCTTTACGTTGTGTCTTCTCACGTACACATGATCTCCAATTTGGTAGGAGTGGGGCGTTTGTGGACTCCCAGGCCGGTAGATAGCAGCCAAAGGCTTCCAAACCTGGTTCTGGATGATCTGAAGGGCTTGGAGTCTTGTTTTCAAGCTGGGGTTATCAAAGGAAGAGGGCAAGGGGGACAAAGTTAGATGGCCCTCTAAAAAGAATTTCGTAGGGGGTTAGACTGTGCATAGCAGGAGTATTTTTAGCTTGAAATAGAGCTAGAAGTAGGAGCTGCACCCAGTCTTTAGTGCCAGTCTCTAAAGCTAATTTGGTTAAGGTCTCTTTAATAGTTTTATTATTTGTTTTTTTACCTGTCCTGAACTCTGGGGTCTGTAAGCACAATGTAATTTCCAATTAATTCCCAGTGTTTTGGCCATTCCCTGACTTACCTGGGAGATGAAGGCTGGGCCATTATCAGACCCAATTACCTTAGGCAGTCCAAATCGAGGGAAAATGTCTTCGATCAGTTTTTTCACCACCGTCTGGGCTGTTTCCTTCCGGGTGGGGAAAACTTTAACCCACCCTGAGAAAGTGTCTATGAACACAGATGGGACCTTTGATCTGGTAACATTTACCAGGGAACATGAGACACAATCTCCCATTACCTTTTGGACCAGTTGGTTGAGGTCGTTTCGCAGAAAACTGCTCCCATCCATATACCAGGTGGCATCTGCATCTGTTAGGGGCTGGTCGGTGAGGTCTTCCCTGGTCCCATGTGTCTCCGCAAGTATTTGCTGACAGTCATGGGGAATCTCGGTGTCTTTCCGAAAGTCAGCCAGGTCATGATGTAGAGCTTCATCAAACAGAGTAGGGGAGTTCTTGAATCCTTAGGGAAGTCGCGTCCAGGTTAGAACTCAGAAGATTATAGGGATTAGGAACAGTGGGATGGATATCTTCTATCCTCCGATTGACTTCTCTTAAGTCTTGAACTGGTCGATAATCATCTGTCTCTGGCTTTTTCACAGGGAGCAACGGGGTGTTCCAAGGGGATTGACAAGGATGAAGTATGCCCATTTATAAAAGTCTTTGGATGTGGGGCCTGATTTCCCTCTCAGGCCTCTTTGCTCATAGGGTATTGTTTAATTGAAACCGGAGTTGCAGATGGTTTTAGTGTAACCACTATTGGAGGCTGGTTGTATGCTAGTCCTGGGCCTCCTGTCTTGGCCCATGCCGAGGGGATTTTACTTAGCCAATCAGATATACCAGGAATTCCTGCTATCGGTCCCTCATATAACCAGTGTTCATCTTCCAGCTGCAAGGTTAATACCTGTAGTGGAGCTCCATCTTTTCCTTTTACAGTAGCTCCCTTTGTAGTGAAGTGGATGTAGGCTCCCAGCTTAGAGAGTAAATCTCTCCCAAGAAGAGGGTATGGACAGTCAGGGACCAATAAGAACGAGTGGGAGACTTGTCCTGTGCTGAGGTCCACTTTTCTTTCTGTGGTCCATCTGTATGTTTTTCCTCCGGTGGCCCCTTGGACCCAGGCTGTTTTGGAACTCATAGGTCCCTCAGTTGTTGTCAGGACTGAGTGCTGAGCTCCTGTGTCTACCATGAAGGTAGTCAATTGCCCCCCTATCTTCAAGGTTACCTTGGGCTCAGGGGGGAGCTCCTGGCCCCGACTTCCCTAGTCTCCTAGAGTCATGACTGGGGTTGTTTTCTTTTGAAGTCTGTTCAGCTTCTTCGGACATTCTCGAGCCCGGTGTCCTCTCTCCTTGCAATAGGCACACTGGTCTTTATCCACTTGGGGCCTTCTCTTGTCTCCCAGGTTCCTTTCTGGTCCTGGTCCTGTTCCCTGAACTACTGTGGCCAAAATTTGACTTAATTCTTTATTTCTCTTTTCCTCTTTCTTATCCTCTCTAGCTTCCTGCTCTTTTCTGATTCTGTCCTCTCTTTTTTTCTAAAGTTTCTCGCTTATTATAGATTCTTTTAGCTTCTCTTACTAAATCCTGTAAGGAGTACCCCTGAAGGCCCTCCAGCCGTTGGAGCTTACCACGAATGTCAGGAGCTGATTGTCCTATAAAGGCCATAATAAGATCTGCCTGACGCTCCTGGGCTGTGGAATCAAAAGGGGTGTACATCCAATATCCCTCTATCGAGCGTTATAGAAACCCTGCAGGGATTTCATTTTCTCCTTGGGTTTTAGCACGTACCTTTGTCAAATTGGTCGGGCGCCTTCCGGCCCCTTTGAGACCCGCTAACAGAGTCTGGCAATAAAGAAGGAGACACTCCCTACCGGCCACGGTTTCAGCGTCCCAGTTGGGTCTGGTCAGAGGAAATCCTGCGTCTATTTCATTTGGGAGCAGAATGGGTCTCCCATCCTGCCCGGGGACTTTTTTCTGGGCCTCCAGGATGACTCGCTGTCTTTTTTCTGTGGTTAGAAGTGCCTGGAGGAGTTGCTGACAATCCTCCAAAGTGGGTTGGTGGGTGAGGAGAATAGACTCTATTAAAGCAGTTAGAGCCTGAGGATCCTGAGAAAAAGAGGGGTTATGAGTCTTCCAATTATACAAGTCAGAGGCTGAAAAAGGCCAGTACTGGATCTGATCCCCTATAGTTCGGAGAGGAAAATCCTGGGCAGTCCAGGTTCCATCAGAGGGGCCCCCTTTATCCCTCCTTAAGCGGAGTCTGTTAGATAGAGGAGGGGATTTGTCAGGCTCAGTGGAATCAGGAGAGGGATAAGGTAGTTCTTGAGGTGGAGGTGTCTGCGCAGGTGGATAGGGAGGTGGAGGATCAAGGAGGGTTAGGGAAGCTTGGTCCTCGGGGAGGACTGGCTTTTGCTTCTTCTTCTCAGGGGCAGACTGAAGGGGCAGGAGGGAAGAAGTGAGACTCAGGGGAGCAGAAGGGGTAGGAGGCCCCTAGTCAGTCTCTCCAGTTCCCCTAGGAGGTAGGAACGGCCGTGCCCAAGATGTGGGGTTCCGGGCCAAGTCTTCCCAGGTGACTATGTAGGCCACCTGGTCCGGATGTCCATGTGGTCCTGGGTGGAAAACGTATTCCTTAACCTGTAAGATAGTAGCAAGGTCAAAAGTCCCATCCCTTGGCCATCCTTTTTCAAAAGAGGGCCATACAGAGGAACAGAGATTCTGCCACTTTTTTTTTTAACCTCTAGCGATAAATTACGGGCTCGCTTTACAACTTCCTTTTAATGTTCTAGAGTCA
>NW_008332087.1:77464-119477 GCF_000622305.1 Nannospalax galili
GGTGTCGGAACCAGGGGCCTCTGGGCACATCTGCCACTCCCGCTGGTTCCCAGAATACAGACTTATAGGTCCTTTACAGGCACAAATGTTCAGACAGAATGTTCCCAGAACAGGAAATGACTGACAGACATTAAGACCAAGACAAACCACAAGACGTCCTTACCTCCTGCTGATCTGAGGAAATGGGTCTGGGGGCAACCGAATCCCAGACGAGCCCCCAAATGTAGGCCCCCCCCCCAGCCTGGGGTACCCAGTGTCCACGGGAGGCCGCACCCCAATAACTCAGTCCTCAGACCAGGAGATGCAACGAGCAAGAGGATTTAGTCGTTTGCGCAGACGGGCTCCTGCCTCACTCGGAGAGAGCAGCAGCCCAGAGCTCAGCTTACAGGCTTCTTTTAAAGGCAAAAGCCACAAACCACATGTGGCAGAAGTGGGAGGGGGAGCGGCAGAAGTGGGAGGGGGAAGTTTCGGGTGATTTCTAGCTTGTGCACGGAGCATGAAAAGGTCAGCTTTTTCTCAGCAGTTAGAATTATTTTACATCTTACTTCCTTGTATAGCTTCCCAGAATATTCTTCTTTGGTCTGGGGGGGCCTTAGTTTGATTCCATCACTTCTATGAGTACTCATTTTTTTTTTTTTCTTTTCTTTTTGAGACAAAGGTCTCCCTATAATCCCAGCTGACCTGGATGTCTCACAGAGATCCGCCTGCCTCTGCCTCTTGGGTGCTGGGATTAAAGGCGCATGCCACCAAGTCCAACTGAGTACTCAGATTTAAACACACATATCCAATGTCTCAAAGCCAGCATCCACATGTGAGAAAGCTCACAATGTTTGTCTTTCTGAGTCTTCATTACCTCACTCAGAGTGATTATTTCAAGCTCTGTCCATTTACCTGCAATTTAATAATTCATTTTCTTTATGTTTAGGATTTGAGCTTGAACCTTTAACAGCTAAGTCATCCTCCCACCCCACTTTCATTTTCTTAATAACTAACAGAATGTTTACACATCAGTCTTTTGTATAAACTTTCCACATGATCTATTCATTTGTTGATGGCCATAGGCTATTTCCATTTCCTGGCTATTGTGAATAGAGCAGTGATGAACATGAATAAGCAAGTATTTCTGCAGTAGGGTATAAAATCCTTTGGGTTTATGCCCAACAGTGGTAGCTCAATAGTGGTATAGCTGTATCGTATGTTAGATCTATTTCTTCTAGCTTTTTGAGGCACTTCCACATTGATTTATGTATTTCCGTAGTGGCTACATCAGTGTGTACTCCCATCAGAAATAGATAAATGTCAAAGTATCTGCTTTTATGCTAGTGCCATACTGGTGTTTTTTTTTTTTTGGTTTTGTTTTTTAAAATCATAACTCTGTAGTAACTTAAAATCAGGGATGATGATACTTTTTATCTTACGTGTATGAGTGTTTTGCCTGCCTTTATGTAAGTGCATTATTATGTGCAGTACTTGAAAAGGACAGAAGAGGGTGTTGGATCTCCTAGAACTGGAGTTATGGACTGTTGTTAGCCATCATGTGGGTACTAGAAGCTGAAACTGAGCCTTCTGCAAGAGCAGCCAGTGCTCTTAACTACCGAGCTGGCTCTCTGGTCCTACTCTGGGTCTTTATTGTGTTTCCATATGAATCTTAAGTTTTTTGTTTTTTTTTTTTTCATTTCTGTGAAGAATTATGTTGGAAAATTCGATGAGGATTGGGTTGAATCTGTAGATTGATTTTGGTAGGATGGCCATTTTCACAATATACATCCTACTAATCATGAACATGGGAAGTTTTTCCATCTTCTGATATCATCTTCATTTTCTTTTTCAGTGTCTTCAAGTTTTCATTGTACCAGTCTTTCACTTCCTTGGTTAAATTTTTCTAAGATATTTCTAATTTTTGAGGGTATTGTGAATGAGATTGTTTCTCTTGATTTCTTTCTGGATATGTTGTTGAAGTGTAGGAAGACTACTGAGTTTTGTGTATTAATATTGTGTCCTGCTACTTTGCTGAATTTGTTACCAGCTGTAGGGTTTTTTTTCCCTGGTGCAGTCTTTAGGGTCTTTTATGTATAGAATCATATCAAATGTGAATAAGGGTATTTTGGCTTTTTCTTTTCCAGTTGCTGTCCTCTTTAATTCCTTTACCTGTCTTACTATTCTAGCTAAGACTTCCAGCACTATATTGAACAGGAATGGAAAGAGTGGACATTCTTGACTTTTTTCTGATTTCCATCAAAATGTTTTTCTCTGTTAGCTTGATGTTGACTGTGAGTTTGTTGTATGTTGCCTTTATTATGTTGAACTATGTCCTGTATTCCTAGATTCTCTAGGACTTTTATCATGAAGGGATGTTGGATTTTGTCAAAGGCCTTTTCTGCACCTAATGAAATGATCATATGATTTTTGTCCTTGAATCTGTTTATTGGTGGGATTATATTTGTAGATTTATGTGTGTGGACCTGTCCCTCCATATCTGGGATCAAGCTGACTTGATCATTGTGGATGATCTTTTTATGTTCCTAAATTTGATTTGCAAGTATTTTATTGAGAATTTGTGTCTATGTTCATTAGTGAGACCTGTAATTTTATTTTTGTTGTTGTTGTGTCTTTATCTGGTTTTGGCTTCATAAAAAGAATTTGGAAGAGCTCCTTCCTTTTCTGTTTCATGGAACAATTGGAGGAGTGTTGCTGTTAGTTCTTCCTGAAGGTCTGGTAGAATTCTGTGCTGAATCATTCTCATCCTGGATTCTTTTTATTAGTTGGGAGAGTTTTAATTTCTTCTGTCTCATTGGTTGTTATAGATTTGTTACATTATTTACTTCATCTTCGTAGGTTACATGTATCAAGAAAGTCATCCATTTCTTTTAGATTTTCCACTTCAGAGGAATATAAATTTTTTAGTGTTTTCTTCTGATTCTCTGAATTTTCTTAGTGTCCATTGTATTATTTCCCTTTTCATCTCTTGGTTTTATTGATTTGAGTCTCTCTGTCTTTGTCTCTTTCTTTCTCTCAGTTAATTTGGCTAAAGATTTTTCAATCTTAAAAATCTTTTCAAAGAACTAGTGCTTCATGTCAATTGATTTTTTTTGTTTCCAATTTATTAATTTCAGCTCTGATTTTGATTGTCTCTTCTCTTCCCATGTATATTTCATTTATTTTCTTTTTTTGAGACAGGATCGACTTATAGTAGACTGGAACTTGCTATGTATACCAGACTGACCTTGATCTTGGTGATCTGCCTACTTTGGCCTCCCAATAGTTAGGATTAAATTCATTTCATCTACAGTTTTTTAGTGTTACCTTTTTGCAAGACCTTCAGGTGTACTATTAGGTTAGTGACTTAAGAGTCCTCAAATTAAAAATAAATTATTATTTTTGTGTGTATGAGTGTATTGCCTGCATGTATGTGAGTGCACCCGTGTCTTGCAATGCCATGGAGGTCAGAAGAGGGCCTTGGATTCCCCTGAAACTGGAGTTAAGTGCGGTTTGAAGCCTCCTTGTGTGTGCTGGGACTTGAACCCGGGTCTCTCTGAGCCATCTCTCCAGCCCCAAGAGTCCTCAAATTTTTTGATGTAGGCACTCAGTTATAAACTTTCCTCTTAGCACTACCTCCATTGTGTCCCATAGATTTTGGTTGTATTTTCATTTTTATTTAATTCTAGAAAGTTTAAAATTTCCTTCATTTCTTCCATGACTCAGTTATCATTTCAGAAGTGTGTTGTTTAGTTTCCATGAGTTTGTTTACTTTCTGTATTTTTCTATTACCATTAATATCCATCTTTATTCCATTGAGAATAAAGGATATTATTTTAGTTTTCTTATATTTGTTCAGCTCTGCCTTTTGTTCTAATATGTGGTAGATTTTGGAGAATGTTCCAAGGACTGCTGAGAAGAACATATATTCTTTAGTGTTGGGTGGGATTTTTCATGCCGTATAACTCCAGGATTTCTTTATTTCGTGTTTGTTTAGATAACTTGTCTATCCCTGGTAGGAATGGAGTATTGAAGTTACCCAGTATCATAGTGTTGGAGTTAACCTGTGACTTTAGATCTAATAGTGTTTCTTTTATGAAATTGGGTACTCCTGTGTTTGGTGCATGTATGTTTAGGATCATAGTATCTCTTGGTGACTTTTTTCTTAAATGAGTATGAAATATTGTTCCCTATCTCTTTTGACTAGCTTTAAAGTCTGTTTTGTCAGATATTAGAATAGTTACATCTGCTAGTTTCTTAGTGCTGTTAGTTTAGAATATCATCTTTTTACTTTAAGGTGATGTCTTTTGTTGATGGTGAGTCAAATTCCTTTTTTTTGAAATTTGTTTTTATTGAATTTTTGTGCATTTCATACCGAACATATCAAACAGTCTTAATCATCTTTATACCCCTGTACCCACTGGCACCCTCCCATAGTCCCCCCACTGGAGTCCATAGTCTGTTATCCCTGTTAAGGCCCACTGTGTTGTCAGTGTCCCCAGCCATTCCCCAGTGCAAGTCCACTGAGGTCTAGTCAACCTATCTAGAGTCCCTTGTTTTAGGAAGATCAACTCTTCTTCATCTAGCAGCAATCAGTTGCCAGTATTTCTTCAGAGAAGATTGGGCTGTGCTATTCGTTTTCCCATTTCTATGCTGGATTATTATCTGCCTGAGTTTGCATGGGACTTGTGTATGCTGACACCATTGCCATAGAATCACATGAGCAGGTTCCCAGGAGTCTGTAGGACTCTGTTTCCAAATGGTCATCCACCTCCTCTCTGGCTCTTAGAGTCTTTCTGCCCCTTCTTCCGCGATAGTCCCTGAGTCTTGGGTAGGTAAAGTTTAATAAAGGAGCCCTGTCCAAGTT
This sequence comes from Nannospalax galili, assembly GCF_000622305.1. Lineage (NCBI taxonomy): Eukaryota > Metazoa > Chordata > Mammalia > Rodentia > Spalacidae > Nannospalax > Nannospalax galili. Next base: position 82,308 of record NW_008332087.1, read on the forward strand.
GGACTATCATTCAGCAGACTCTTAATCTCTCTGCTTTGGCCATTTGTGACCTTTTGTGTTCCTGGCCCTCTACTGGATGAGGGAGCTTCATTATTGAGAACTGAGAGATTCATTAGTGTCCTCTTCTTTACTCCTGTTCTATGTTCCATGAGCCTTAGGTGTAGAGGTTGCATTGTTGATGTGTCACTTACGCCTGGGCAATTCATAGACAATGTCCATGTGTGACCAGTTGTGATACTTGGTAATAGTGTCTGGTGCAAAATTGAGCTTCTTTCATGAGTGGTGAATGGGGTATTTGTCTGTAAATATAAGGATACATACTTTTCACACAGTAGGAAATCACATTAGTCTAGTGATGTGACAGTCTTGGGTTTTCTCTAAGCTCTATGACCATTCCAACCATGTGTATTTGGTCTTGTTTACAGTACCACACGAGTTTCCTCCTGTTGAGTGGGCTTTTAGTCCAATTAGGTAGCTGTTGATTGCCCCCAAAATGCAAGTGACACAACTGCACCAATGATACATGCTTTTCATAATAGCTAAGAGATGAAAGCAACCCAAGTGACCCTCAACTCATGAGTGGATAGTGAAAATGTGGCACATTTACACAATGGAGTTCTACTCAGTGCTAAAGAAAGATGAAATCATGAAATTTACAGGTAAATGGACAGAACTAGAAACTGTTATACTAAGTGAAGTAACACAGACTAAGAAAAATAATCGACGTATGTTCTCCCTAGCACCAAGTCCTGATAAGTGAGTATGTACCCAGACATAACTACAGGAACCAGAATGATGAAAAGGAACCAGGGAGGTAAAGGGAAAGAAAGAACCTGAGAGAGAACAGTAAGAAACAGGTGTTACTAAGGGAGAAATGGATAAAAATGGGGCTATTTAAATGGGAGGAGGGAGGAAGGGTTATATGAGGAACCTTGGGGATAAAGGGAAAGAAGGAGCTCAAGAGAGGTTGGGACCATAGGAGATGGGTATTATCAAGGGAGAAATGGAGAAAATGGGGATACTTTAAATGGCGGAAGCCATGGCAGAAGGGTTAGACAGGGAGAGAGAGAGGAGAGATAAATAATGCCTAGCTAGTTTTAAAAAACCAGAGGGAACCATATTAATCCAACAACCTACTGACAAATTACACATACATTATCTTTACATGAGGCCCCATAACAAGAAACAGTGCCAGACAGGAGATACCTTCCAGGGTGGTCCAGGAGACTCCCAAAATTACTTAGGTTATTGCCACAGCTCATGTTGGCCTCCCAGAACATGAAGGTAAAACCCTGTTGCCAAAGACATAACTTACTTCCAACACAAGATTTGGAGCAGTAGAGCTGTAACTGACCTGAAACCACTTCCTCTGAAGGCTAGCTCTCATAGCTTTGGAGAGCGCTATGAAGGTGCCAAGGGAAAAACATTAATGGATGATCCAACACCAGCTTCAAGACCATATAACCACATCAGTGTATTCCTTTTTAATAAAAATATTTTATTACTTTTATTTTATGTGCTTGAATGTATTGCCTGCATGTATGTAAGTGCACCTATGTTGTGCAATGCCTGTGGAGATGAGAAGAGGGAGTTAGTTCTCCTGGAACTGGAGTTACGGATGGTTATTAGCTGCCATGTGGGTGCTGGGGATAGAACCTGGGTCCTCTACAAGAGCAAGTAGTGCTTTTAACTGCTGAGCCATCTCTCCAGCCCCTGAGTTGTATTTCTTGGAGGCATCAAAAAGATGGATCTTGTTTTCTAATCCAGTCTGTTAGTCTGTGTTTCTTTATTGGCTAATTGAGTCCATTAATATTGAGTTATTATGGAAGGGTATATGTTTATTCCTGGCACTGTTTTGTTTATTCTTTGTGCCCTCTTTGGATTTATGCTTCTATTTAGACTGAAAATCTCCTTCCAGTATTCTCTGTAGAGCTGGTTTAGTGGTCATAAATTCCTTTAATCTGTCTTTTTTTTAATGAAAAATTATTTCTCCTTCAATTTTTTTTTTGTCTTTTTTGAGACAGGGTCTCCTTGTAGCCCCAGCTGTCCTGGAACTTACCATGTAGATCAAGCTGGCCTCAACGCACAGAGATCCGCCTGCCTCTGCCTCCCAAGTGTTGGGATTAAAGGCGTGTGCTACCACGCCTGGCTCTCCTTCAATTTTTATTGGATAGTTTTGTTAGGTATAATTGTCTGGGTTGATAGCTGTGGTGTTTAAACACTTGGTCTTTAAAAACATCTTTCCCTGCCCTTAAATGCTTCTTTTAAAAAATCAGGTGTATTTTGATGGGCCTGCCTGTATAGACCAGAAACTCTTGTAGCTTTTAATATTCTTTTCTTATTCAGTGTTTTTTATTGCTTTAACTGTAATATGTTGTGAGGAGTTTCTTTTCTGGTCCTGTCTATTTGGTTTTTTGTAGGCCTCTTGTACCTGGATGGTCATTTCTTTCTCTAGGTTTGCGTCATTTTCTTCTGATTTTATTGAAAATATTTTCTATTCCTTTGCTATGGTATTCTTCTATGACCATAATTAGAAGTTTAGGGTTTTTTTTTTTTTTTCCATTGTGTCCAAAACTGTCCTATGTTCTGTTCAAATGTCTTAAAAAAATTCTCTTTGACCTTTACTTAGTGATCTAATTCTACTTTGTCTTCTAGCCCTGGCTCTTGGTTTCGCACATGATCCATTCTGTTTGTGAAGCTTTCCATTGAGATTTTTATTTGACATACTGAGTTTTTTATTTCTAGCATCCTTTCAGTTTGACTTTTCTACAGCAATTCTCTGTATTGAATTCAGTTTTCATATCTTGTATTGACTTTCTTTCATTCAGCTCTTTGATTTTGTCTTCTTGAGTAGTTTCCTCATAGTTAGAATCATTTATTTTTATTTTTTATTTTTGTCTGGAAATCTCTCAGGTCATTCTCAATGTGGTTCATTACCATAGGATTAGTAAATTTTAGGAGGAACATGTTTTCTTTGTTTTTGTGTTACTTTTGTTTATGTGCTGAGACATGAATAACTGACAGGCTGTCTAGAAAACTTTCCTTGTGGTCATCCACCTCTGGCTCTTACCGTCTTTCTGCTCCCTCTTTCACAGTGATCCCTGGTCTTGGGAGGCAGAAGTTTGATATAGGTGTCCTGTTCAGGGATAAGCAGTCTGCAGCCTCTTATTCTCTGCATGTTGGCCAGTTGTGGTTTTAATCACTGCTGTTTAAGGATTCTTCTCTTCTGAAAGTTGAGAGATACATTAATCAAGGCAGGTCTGGGAAAGCACCTAGGTCCCCATCCTTATCTTAATCGATATTAGAAAACAGTTATTGGAGGTATGCACTTAGCTTTTCCTTGGCACCATTTGTATGTTTCTGAGCATCTACTTAGATTAGTCTAATGTATGCCATTTTAAACTATTTCAGTAAATATTTAAAAATATTCTTATCAAAGTGAATATTTGAATGCCGTTTTTCTGTGGATGTTGTAAGCTTTCTAAATATGTGACCTTACTGTCAAATACTACTTCTGATAGTTCATCATCACACAGAAATGCTGTATCTTCTCACTGGTGTTATTAATAGTTGGATATAAAAACTATAATATGTAGTACTGTTAAGCTTTACTATTGGATTGATTAGAAGACAGAAACAAACAAAACTAGAAAATGAGAAACTAGCAACTAGGTGCAAGTTCAAGAAATCCATTACTACCTGACTGGGATCTTCAAGTAGTTAGCCATGGAAGAAGATGAAGTGATTGATCATTACAGTCATTGCTTGCTATTGATATTTGCCTCATCAGATTACTTATGGAATAGTTGTTAATTATCTTGATATGCTTTTTGAAGACTTTAATAGTAAACTGGCAGCATCCTGTTCAGTTTGTTATATTAAAAATTATAGTTTAGTGTTTAAAAATTACTTTTGGAATATACACAGTACTTTATAACAAAAATGATCCCAAGGGTTATGCATACATTCTTATTGCATTGAAGCTTAGAATGTGAACATATCTCAATGTGTTTGGACATATCTAGATGTACTACTTATTTTGGGTGGATCTAGTTGTAGGCAACAATACTAAATCTGAAGATACTCACTTTATCTTAGACTCTTCACCTGATTGAATATGTTTTCTAATTTCTACTAAGAGTTACTGCAAATGAGGGAAAATTTAAATGAAAATTTGGGCATGTGGCTATCTTATTTTGAGCTAACTGTAGACTTATGCCAACATGTAAGATTTAACTTTAGTTACCATACCATACTACTTCTGTTACTTTATTGACTAGAAGATGACACTATGCATCAAAAAATAACTTTTTTTGTTGTTAGCTTTTTAGTTGGAGAAGGAGCCTACAGATGGGCAGTGGATCATGGGATACCTTCTTGCCCTCCTAGCATCATGACTACAAGTGAGTAAACCTTCACTAGCTCAGTTTGTGAACAACAAATGTCAAGTGTTATACTGTTCCGTTTTGACTTTCATAGGACAGGTATTTAAGATAGAGCATGAATGTTGAAACAGAAGTCAAAAGTTACCTATTTTTAAGCCACCTTTTTATTCTTGAGGTCTCCTTCTTGCTTTGTCTTTTTCTTTTGAAAGATAATTTTCAGTCTGTAGCCCTGATCAACCTGGAACTTACTGTGTAGTTTGGGCTGACCATGAACTTGTGGCAGTCCTTCTGCCTCAGCCTCCTGAGTGCTAGGATTTTACATCTGATCCACCATGCCTGGCTTCTTATTTTGAAGAAAGATCATTTTTAGGTTATGTAAAATAATTACTCATAACAAAAATATAGAGTTCCTCTCTAGAGGACAGAGAGAGGGAAGGAAGCAGAGGGAAGCAAACATAATAGGCTAACATTTAACTCCTTGATCTGAGGAATGGTTTTTTTTGTAGACAGCCTATCACTTTGTAATCTGGGCTGGCCCATATCTTAGTATATAGCTCAGACTATATACTAAACTTTATCTTTCTGCCTCTACCTCCCCTCATAGGCATGAGCCACTATAAACAGCCCTGAAGATTCATCTCCAAATGCATGGGAAGGATACTGTGTTAAAACTGAGAAGCATAGCTGGGCGTGGTGGTCCACGCCTTTAATCCCAGCACTTGGAAGGCAGAGACAGACACATCTCTGTGAGATTGAGGCCAGCCTGGTCTACATAGTTCTAGGCTAGTTGGGACCCTGTCTTGAAAAACCAAAAACAAAAAAGCAAACAAACAATCAAAAAACCCAAACCAAACAAAACCATACTGCGAACAGTAAAAACTGAAAAACATTTCTCATAAATATGACAAAAAGTTATGTATTTTAATCTATGAAGAAGTATATAAAATTCAAGACAACAGAAATAAAAGTAATAAATCCCTAATAGAAAAATGGTGAAGTCATAGTAGGTAATAGGGAAATTTGAATTAATTATGTGTTAAATTTATATTCTTTTAATTTGTGAAAGAGTTAAAAGATACTATGTTGACCCTAGTAAGTGCATGGTAAAATGAATAGAAGATGCTGGCAAAGATTTGGGAGGATAGCTAAATTCTTTAGCTCAAAAAGCTTTAAACTGGTTCTGCTTCTAATAGCCTATCTGTCATTGGAGATAGAGACGTAGATTTATGTAGCTAGGTTCTCAGTGAGCATTAAGTCTGTTAAAATAACCAAATAAACCGAAAAACATCCTGTGTCCAACCCATAGGAATTTGGGTAAATTACTATATATTCTTATAGTAAAATGTTACAAAATACTAGAAATAACTGAAAACTCATGTCTGATAATAATTAAATCCTAAGATATTGAAAAAGTGAAAAGTGGAGTTACAAATGTCTCTGTATAAATATATGTATTTTGAGAAGAAATCATAAGTTCTCGCTTGTATAAAATAAATGGTGAAGTTTTAGGAGGATATGTAGATAAACTCAGGTGTTTCGTCTGCCCATTTTACTTTAGAGCATTTATATAAAAAGGTATTAGAAAATGACTATTTTAAGGCTGGAGAAATGGTTCAGTGGTTACAAGCACTGGCTGTTTTTGCAGAGGACCTGGTTTTAGTTCCTAGCACCCATACTGTGGCTAACAACTGTCTGTTACTCTATTTCCAGGGGATCTGATGCCTTTTTCAGGCCTTCAAGGCATTGTGTGCATGGGTGCACTTATGTACATGCAGGCAAAACTCTCATACACATAAAATATTACAAATGAAAATGGCTATTTTTAGATTTTGTAGGATGACAAAAATGTTTTTAAGTATTTTATGTTTGTAATAAGTAAACATACTATGTATTTCTTATGAATTATATAATAAAGCAGGAAATGTTCTCTGAATAAGGTAATTTGCAAGTTAAATAACACAAATCCATTTCTTGTAGAACTGACTACCATTAACTTTAAGAAAATTTAAATAAAATAATTATTGTACAGATTGAAAAATAAAATGATACCATCCTTTTGTAGACTTTAGTCTTCAAAAAAGTAAGATTGTGTATTTGTCTCGTTCAGTGATTTATTTTTTTAAAATATTATTTTTATTTTACATTTATGTGTGTATTGCCTGCATGTATATAAGTGTATCTGTGTTGTGCAATGCCCATGAAGGACAGAAGAAGCCACCATGTGGGTGTTAGGATTTGAACCTGGGTCTTCTGCAAGAACAGCCAGTACTCTTAACCACTGAGCCATCTTTCCAGCCCCAGTGATATGCTTTATACCACAGTATCTTTTGGCAGGCATCATTTGTAAGTTTTTAACCTCTCTGGAGTTAGATTTTACAATGTCCTTCCAAGGCTTATCCTCAATGAGTTGGTCAGACTTTCAATAATTTCATGTATCTTAATTTTTCATTCCTTTGTATAGATTGATTTTCTGACTTATAACTTCAGGAGCTGAGGATATAGTTCAGTGGCAAGTGCTTGTTTAGCATGTGTGAGGCCCTGGATAATTTTAAGTACTCAAAAAAATATCCTGAAGATAAGTACTGTCCACATAATTCCCTTCAGTTTGCAATGTTCTTTAACATTTCTGGTAGTGTGCGACTGGTGTAAAAGTTTCTGTTTTCATTCTCCAAAAAATGTTTGCCTTTAAAAAAATAGTTAAGCATTATCTTTTCAAAATAATTTATAATGTGTGTGTGCACGCATGCATGCACGCACGTGTGAATGAATGTGGGTGCCTGAGGAGGTCAGAAGAGGGTGTCAGATCCCCTACATCTGGACTTATTGGTGACTCTGAGCTGCCTGATCTGGGTGCTGGGAACGAAACTGGAGTCCTCTATTAGAGCAGGAACTGTTCTTAACCTCTGAGCCATCTCTCCAGCCTCTTGTCTTTTTTGTGTATGAGATTAGGTCTCACTGTGTAGCCCTGGCTGGCCTGATAATCACTATGTAGATCAGGCAGACCTCCAACTTGCAGAGATTTGTCTGCCTCTGTTGGGTGCCTGGATTAAAGGCGTGTACCACCATGCCCAGCTTCCCTTTACTTCTTTATGGTTGTTTTTGTTATTTTGAGACAGGGTCATCTTGTAGCCCCAGCTGGCCCAGAACTCAATATGTAGACCAGGCTGGCCCTGATCTCACAGAGATCTATTTCCCAAGTGCTGGGTTAAAAATATGGGCCACTATACCTGGCCTCTTATTCTTTCCTTTTAAAATATAATTTTAATTAATTTTTAGTTTTTAATTATTTTTATTTTATGTTTATGAGTGCATTGCCTGCATGTATGTGACTGCACCTGTGTCGTGCAGTGCTGCAGAGGTCAGAAGAGGGTGTTGGATTTCCCTGGAACTAAAGTTAAGGGCGGTTCTTAGCTGCCATGTGGGTGCTGGGAATTGAACCTGGGTCCTCTGCAAGAACAATCAGTGCTCTTAACTGCAGAGCCATCTCTCCAGCCCCAATTAATTTATTTCTATTTTATGTGTATGACTGTTATGTGTACATGTATGTAAGTGCATTTCTGTCATTCAGTAACACTGGAGGACAGAAGAGGGCATCAGATTCCCTGGAACTGGGGTTACAGATGGTTGTTAGCCACGATGTGGGTCCTGGGGTTTGAACTGGGGTCCTCTACAAGAGCTGCCAGTGCTCTTAACCACTTCATCATGTCTCCAGCCCTTAAAATATAATTTTAATTGGATAAAGACATCTAGGTTATTGGTGTTTTTTTTTTCTTTTTAGAATGTTTAACCACATTTTTTTGAATTTAAAATATCCACATAGCTTAACCATTTTATTACATTAATTGACTGTGTGTGTGTGTGTGTGTGTGGTGCCTGTGTGTGTCTGTGTCTGTGGGAATGTGTTTGCCATGGCTCATGTGTGGTCAGAGGATTAGTTGGGAGTTTATTCTCTGCTTCCACCATGAAAATCTCAGGTATGAAACTCAGGTCATCAGACCTGGTGGCAAGTGCCTTTACCTGCTGAAACATCTTAACCAGCCCAACCTAACCTAAGTATACAGTTGATTTATATTAAGTATATAAGTGCACAGTGCTATTCACCACTTTTCATTTCCCTAACTTTCTCATCATACTAAACAGAAAATTAAATTAGTAACTACTGCCTGTTTTATGTCATCCACTGGACCCCAAAAAGACCACCGAGGACCCAATGCACCAAAATGCAAAAGCAAAGGTTTATGGTTAATTCGTGCTTAAGCTCGGGCTCTCAGACCTCACCAACGCAAAGGATCTGTGCTGAGAGCCCAGAGTAAGGGAGAGTGGAGCCTTTTATAGGTTTTAGACAAAGGTGGGGAGATACCGAAGATGCATTTTGGTTGGTTCAAGGAGCCCGCATGCGCCAACATAATTTTAAACCGATAGGATGCAGCCCTGGAAGTTTCTTATTGGTAGGTGCTATTTTCAGGGCTGTGGAATGTGCTGACTGTTACCTGTGGGGCCAGGAGTCTCCGTTTTTACCTTATAGGGTAGTTTTCATGCCCGGGCTTTCTTAATCTATAGTTTCCTGGAAGGGGTGTGGGGAATAGCAGGCAGGGGGTCAGGGCATGCCAGGGCATGTCTTGACATGTCTAAAGCAACAGCCAAGCATTTTACAGAAGCTAAAAGAGCAATTAGTTGGGGTCTGGAGGGATTCGGGGGTAGCGGGTGAATGAAGAGGGTCTGAGGGTCCTACATTCTCCCCTTGTCTTGTAACTGGGGAACCCAATCATGGGTTCTGGTAAAGAGGGCCCCGGGGTCTCTCCCTGAAGCGTATAGCCATAGGCCCCATGTGTGTCCTACATCCCACCCCATAGACTGTTTTCCTTTCTCAGTGAACCGAATTATGAGTGGGTTGCACAGTGGTTGGGCGCAGGGCCCCCCCATACCTCATCCAGTGGTCCCTCCCCATCCCAGGATGGTAGATCCAGGGGCCTGTTGTAGGGTTATTAGATCCCCGGTTGATGACCCTTTCCACCAGAATGTACTGGTGGTCTCACAGCCCCAGTTCTTGCAATAATAATCCCCAGGTCCCCCACATTTGTTCTTAACTTGTCTGCTGCATCCGTGGCCTGGACAAATGTAGATGGAGAGGCTTCGCATGCGTGATATGGGGCCGGGGTCTTGGCAGCCGAAGGGAGGAAAGGGGGTCTGGTCATGAGGTTCCCATTCTCCTTCAAAGATGTCACAGAAGTCAACCCAAAGGTCGGGGTACCAAGTGTTGGGAGAGGCTGTCTTGGAGGTAGAGTTGATGACCGTCCCCGTGGCAGGGTTGGTAATTACCCAAGTTAAGTTTTGGGGCATATGGGGATTTATGTTACTTGCAGGAAAGGTGCCATCAGCCGATAAGCAGTTCAATGTCAACAATAGACAGGTTAGCAGGAAGGGTCTTGTCGGATGCGGAGCCTGAATGGATTCGAAGTGTGTGGGTATGCCTTCCAGGTGTCTCCCTTGTAATCCTCTGGGACTGCAAATGGGTCAGCAGGTTTTGCGTGGGAGTAGTGTACCCAAGCCGCGACACCGTCCACTTTGAGTGTGGTGGGAGTTGTCAAGAGGATAACGAAGGGGCTCTTCCATCTTGGCTTGAGATTTTTCCGTTGGTGTCTGCGGATGAAGACCCAGTCGCCTGGTTTAAACCTGTGGGGTTGTGGGGGGACAGCAGCTTCATATATGGCTCTGAGTTGCAGCCAGACCCATTGGTGGGTTAGCTGCAACTGCTGGAGTGAGTCCAGTAGGTCCTGGTCTCCCAAGGTTGATACTAGGTCAGCTTGGAGGCTAGGTATCATAGGAGGGGGGATTCCATACATGATTTCAAAGGGGGTCAAACCCATCTGGTATGGAGTGTTTCTTACTCTAAAAAGGGCAAAGGAGAGTAGAGCCACCCAGTCTGCACCAGTCTCTAAAGCTAATTTGGTTAAGGTCTCTTTTAGAGTTCTATTCATTCTTTCTACCTGTCCTGAACTCTGGGGTCTATAAGCACAATGTAGTTTCCAGTTGGCCCCCAGTGCAGTGGCTATTCCCTGGCTTACCTGAGAGACAAAGGCTGGCCCATTATCTGATCCGATTGTAGTTGGGAAACCATTCCTGGGCAGGATCTCTTCTTGGCTACCATGTGAGCAGTCTCATACTTGGTTGGGTAGGCCTTAGTCCATCCAGAGAAGGTGTCTATGAATACTAGTAAATATTTATATCCAAATTTTTCCTGTTTGATCTCAGTGAAATCAGTCTCCCAATATGTACCCAGTCATGTCCCTCTGCTCCGGGATCCTGGGTTAGCATGGGATGGAGCTGAGTTGGTTAACTGGCAGGCATGATGAATTTTAACTTTGGCCCTTCTTAGTAAGTCTTGCATCCTTGGGGTGCCCATGTGTGATGCTTGATGTATTTTCTTGAGCAATCTTTCACCTAAATTCTGAGATAGGTAACTTTTCCATCCATTGTCCTCCACCAGCCCTCTAGGCATGAGTCATAAGGAGAGTGTGTATCCAGGCTAAGTCCTTGGGGCTATAGTGGGGAGTTTTAGGCAGTTCCCTTGCTCCGGGATCAACAAGAATGGGCAGGATCGTGGAGGTCAGGGCTATTTCTTTAGCTGTCCTGTCAGCCAGATTATTTCCCTTCTGGGTGTGGTTGTTTCCTTTTTGGTGACCTGGGCAGTGGATTATGGCCAGTTTTGTTGGGCCACAGAGGACTTGCAGGAGGTCTAATATCTCTTGTTTATTTTTAATAGTCTTTCCCTCTGCAGTAAGGTGGCCCCTCTCTTGATAGATGGCCCCATGAATGTGGGCAGTGGCAAATGCATATCTGCTATCTGTGTAGACGTTGAGTCTCTTTCCTTTACCCATCTTTAGGACTTTGGTAAGCGTGATCAGTTCAGCTTTTTGGGCGGATGTACCTATTGGCAGTGGCTTGGCCCAAACGACTCTTGAGGTGGTTGTGACTGCTCCCCCAGCATGCCTTTTACCATTTCTGATGAAGCTGCTTCCATCCGTGTACCAGGTTTCTTTGGCGTCAGGCAAGGGAACATCCTTCAGGTCAAGTCTGATGCAATGCACCTGTGCCAGAATTTCAGTACAGTCATGGAGTAGGTCCCCGAGTTCGGGATCTGGCAACAGCGTGGGTGGGTTCAGGGCCGTCGGTACCTGGAAGGTGATCCTGGGCGGATTTAGGAGCACAGCCTGATAATGAGTTAATCAGGCATTGCTCAACCATCAATGGGGGGTTGCTTGAGCACCCCCTCGAGGGCATGAGGGGTTGCCACAAGCAGGTCCTGTCCCAGGGTTAACTTGTTAGCATCCTTAACCAGCAGGGCCACTGCTGCTATAATTTGCAGGCAGGGGGGCCATCCAGCTGCTACAGTGTCTAATTTCTTTGATAGGTATGCAATGAGTCTCTTCCAGGGGCCTACTTTCTGGGCGAGGACCCCTTTTGCAATACCTTTACATTCATCCACATATAGACAGAAAGGTTTACTTATGTCTGGTAGGCCCAGGGCAGGGGCCTCTAAGAGCTTGCGTTTTAGGGTTTCAAAGGCCTCTTGCCTTTCCTGCATCCAGTTGAAGTCCTGTCCTTCTTTGGTAGCCTCATATAGGGTTTTTGCAATTTCAGCGAACCCCAAAATCCAGAGGTGGCAGAACCCCGCAGTACCCAGGAATTCCCTCACCTGTTTTCTGGAGGTTGGTACGTGTATCTTTAGCACAGTCTCTTTGTAGGCCTTAGTCAACCGCTGCTGCCCCTCCCAGATCTTCATGCAGGGCCACATCGAATATAGTTGGAGAATTTTTAAACCCTTGAGGCAGTCGCGTCCAGGCAGCTGGCCACTGATTCCTGCCTCCGGATCATGCCATTTGAAGGCAAAGTAGGGATGACTGCTGGGAGCTAGTGGCGGGCTGAAGAAGGTGCCCTTGAGGTCCAGAACTGTATACCATTGCCAATCTGGAGGCAGGGTACTGAGTAACATATAAGGGTTGGGGACAGTGGGATGAATGTCAATGACTCTCTTGTTCACCTCCGTCAAATCTTGTACCTGTCTATAGTCCCCAGATTGGGGCTTTTTGACAGACAGGAGTGGGGTGTTCCAGGCAGACTGGGTTGTTCTCAGCACCCCCAGTTCCATTAATCTTCTGATATGTGGAGTAATCCCACGTTTTGCCTCTAGGGGCATAGGATACTGGTGCACGTTAACAGGGTCCGCTGCTGCTTTGAGTTTAACATATATAGGAGGCCTGTGTCCTCCCAGACCCATACCCCCTGTTTCAGCCCAGGCTTGGGGAAATTTTTGGAGCCAATCTGATATATCAGGGTTTGGTTGGATCGGCTCCTGATGGACTCTATATTCCTCAGTCAGGTCGTTGGTGACTAGAACCTGAACCGGAGTCCCGTTGTGAAGCAGGGTGGCTCCTTTAGCTGTGAAGTGGATCTGCGCCCTCATTTTTGACAATAAATCTCTGCCCAGAAGTGGGTAGGGACATTCTGGGATTACTAGAAATGAGTGGGATACCCGGCCCTTCCCTAATTCTACTGTTCTTTGGGTAGTCCATGAATAGGGCTTTGTTCCTGTTGCCCCCTGTACCCATGTAGTTCTGGAGGACACTGGCCCTCTTGGCTCCAATAAAACTGAATTCTGGGCACCAGTATCCACCATAAATTCAATTGGTTTCCCCTCTATTTTCAGGGTTACCTGGGCTCAGGGAGGGGACCTAAGCCCTGTCTCCCCTAGTCATTGTCTTCACCCCCAATTAGAGCCGGTAATACCTTAGCTGATTGCTTATTCTTCTTGAGGCAGTCCTTCACCCAGTGCCCTTCCTTCTTGCAGTATGCACACTGGCTTTTCCCTACCTTATTTCGTGGTCTGGATCCTGCCTGTGAACTCCCTCCATACTGGGGGTTGGTTGCCAATAATATCTCTCTGAGGTCCTTCTTGTGGTGGGCCTGTTGTCTCTCCAGGACCCTGGTCAGGCTTGCTTCCTGTCTTTTTTCTTTTCTTTCCTCTCTCTCTTCTGCTGTCTCCCTTCTATTATAAACCTTTTCCACCACTGCTATTAAGTCCCTAAGGTTCTTTTCTCCTAGTCTATCTAAAGACTGTAACTTTCTCTTGATGTCAGGGGCTGCCTGGTTAATGAAAGCAAACATCACAGTTTGAGCTGAGTCCTTCGCTTCTGGATCATACAGAGTGAACCGCTGGAAGGCATCTTGTAACCTCTCTAAGTATGAGGCTGGGCTCTCTTCGGGCCCCTGTCTGACATCATAGACCTTAGATATATTAGTGGGTTTTTGAGCTGCCATTTTGAGACCCGCTAACAGATTCTGGCAGTAGACCAGGAGCCCCTCCTTACCTTCTGCTGTGTTGTAGTCCCAGTTGTGACGGCTAGGGGGAAAGCTGGCATTAATGATGCCTGGGTCTGTGGTAGGGTTGCCGGCGGGGCCTGCACTTGTGGCGCCGTTTGCGGGGTGCCCATCTGAGGGGAATAGGGTGGGGGAAAGATGTTCTCCTCCGTGCCTCCCTGGAGAATGGGTTTCTCTTCCGCCTTTGGTCTGAGAGGGAGGACCTGCCTACGTGGAGGGGGAGCAGTTGGATTAATCAGGGGAAGGAAAGACTTGACCCAGGCAGGGGGGCCATCGGGTCTTTTGATGAGGCTTCTCCAGGTCACGATGTATGGGATCTGGTCCTGGTGGCCCGTTCATGGGCGGAAGACATGGTCCTCTACCCTGGAAATCAAACTCAGGTTAAAAGTCCCTTCAGGTGCCCATCCAACATTGAAGGAGGGCCAATCAACCGAACATAAAGTTGTCCATTTCTTTTTCTTTACATCTACACTATTATGGGCAATCGTCTTAACATCCCCCCAGTGGACTAGTGTAAGATCTAGAGGGGAAGATGGGCTGTTGCCCATAATCCCGTCTGTTTCATCAACAAAGAAATTAGAACGAAGATCACAAGACACAGGAACGACACAGAGGGCCAAAAATAAAGTACCGCAGCTTTCAGATAGTCTGGACTTTCGGCCGTGTAGATTCCCTGCCTCGATTGTGCCAAATACCATACAGATAGGACACGCGTGTCCCAACAGTGTCGCGAGGTCCTCTGAGGTTTCAGATGGACTAGTGTCCTGGTGGGGTGTCCGGTGGGGAACACCCATCCCGACGAGGATGGGGACGTCTCCCAAATCCTCTAGGTCGCCTTGCTAGTGTTCCAGTGACAAAAAACTGAGATCAGATGGCCACAACCAAAGGGAAAGTATAGAAAAGACAGGCAGACAAACACAGTTTTACAAAAACTTACCCGGCCGGTTGATCACAAACCTTTTTGGGTCGGTTCCTCTCGGAGGTCTCTGGGGGGATCCCAGACGAGCCCCCAAATGTTGTACCTCATCCACTGGATCCCAAAAAGACCACTGAAGACCCAGCGCACCAAAATTCAAAAGCAAAGGTTTATGGTTTATTTGGGCTTAAGCTCGGGCTCTCAGACGTCACCAACGCAACGGATCCATGCTGAGAACCCAGAGTAAGGGAGAGTGGAGCCTTTTATAGGTTTTAGACAAAGAGGGGGTGGATACCGAAGATAAATTTTGGTTGGTTCAAGGAGCCCGTGCGCACCAATATAATTTTAAACCGATTGGATGTATAAGATGCAGCCCTGGAAGTTTCTTATTGATAGGTGCTATTCTCAGGGCTGTGGAATGTGCTGACTGTTACCTGTGGGGCCGGGAGTCTCTGTTTTTACCTTATAGGGCAGTTTTTAATGCTCGGGCTTGCTTAATCTATAGTTTCCTGGAAGGGGGGTGGGGAATAGCAGGCGGGGGTCAGGGCATGCCAGGGTATGTCTAGGCATGTCTAAAGCAGCAGCCAAGCATTTTACAGAAGCTAAAAGAGCAATTAGTGGGGGTCTGGAGGGATTGGGGGTTAGCGGGTGAATGAAGAGGGTCTCAGGGTTCTACACTGCCCTCTTATTAGCTCCTGGTCATCTCTATTTTTCCTATGTTTATAAATTTCCCTATTCTAGATACTTTTTATAATTGGAGTAAAATTCTCTATCCTTTTATGTCTGCATCATTTCACTTAACCTAACTCCTTTAAATTTCATCCATGATATTGTAGCATCCTTGGGAATTTTGTTCCCCTTTTATGGCTGAATAATATTCCATTTTGTTCTTTTCATTTTTTTTTCTGTGATGGTGGTGATTGAACCCTGGATCTTGTGCATGTTCACAAGCATTCTCGCACTGAGCTACTTCCCAGGGTTTATTGTGTTTAATTACCATTTTAAAAAAGTTGTTAGTCTGTCTGTGGATTGCATTGTTTTACAGAAATTAAGTTCTTGTTCTTATCCTCAATCCCTTTTATGTAATGGGATATAATTTCTCTCTGCCTGCTTTTCAGAATGTTTCTTCATCTTTGCTTTTCATCAGTTTAACCACGGTATGTGTAGATTGTAGTTTTCCTTGTTGTACGTAGTTTCTTGTATCTGTGAATTAAAATTTTTTCCCCTTAATTTGCATTTTCTTGTTTCGTTGTATGTCTACTATTTTTTTTTTGAATTCCAAATTAATCACATACTAAGTGTTATATTTTTGAGATTTTTTTTCTCTTTGAATAACTGAGTTTTGTTCTACCATGTAATTAAATTATTTTCAAGTCACTTTGCTTTTTTGTCTTAGCTTGGCCTTAGACTTTTTTAAAGGAGCCTAGGCTAATTGCATTCTTAGTTGCAGAATACTGGCTTGTGGTTTTCACTGCTAAAATAGGGCCTTTATGGGGTTTTGTTGGAAGTCTCAGTACTTGACCTGACTTTTCTATCATTGTATTTTCCATAGAATCTGCTAGCTTTCTAGTTGGTGTCTCTTACTTGATGTAT
Organism: Nannospalax galili; assembly: GCF_000622305.1. Classification (NCBI taxonomy): domain Eukaryota; kingdom Metazoa; phylum Chordata; class Mammalia; order Rodentia; family Spalacidae; genus Nannospalax; species Nannospalax galili. The sequence continues at coordinate 98,580 of NW_008332087.1, forward strand.
AGGATCCTGCATCCTGTATGAATTGGGTGGGCTCATCAGGGGATTTAAGGGGGGAATTTTAGGTTTAATAGTTTATTTTCCATGTTGCTTCTTGAATTTCTAGCTACTTTATTAGCTCCAATTCCATCACCTCTAGTCAAGAAGGATGGAGTTTGCTGCTTAAGTTTCTCATAGAATGGTAGGTACCTTATGGGGAATCTAACGATTATGGGTCTCAACTAGTACGTTTGGCTTCTTTCAGTGTTTGAATTCTGTTCTAATTCTGTTATGTTTTGGACAGTCTCCTTTTAAAAGAGTTTTTATGGTTTATGATTCTTATTGGCATGTAGGTTAGTTCAATATAATGAACTCCTTCATTAACAGGAGATGGAACCTGTGCTTTCTAAGCGTGTGGTATAAACAAATATAATGCAAATACTATTATTCCTTCCCTTCCTCCCCCTTTCCTTCCTCCTGTGTTGGTTAATTGTCTCTTTCCTGTGACAGAATACCTGACAAAAGTAAGTAGGAAGGAAAGGTTTATTTTGATTCACAGTTCAGGGCATACAGTCTTTCATGACAGGGAAGGCATGGTGTCAGGAACTGGAGGTGGCTGATCACATTGTGTCCCAGGTCAGGAAGCATAAAGTGATGAATGCTTGTGCTCAGCTCCTTTTCTCCTTGTATTCAATCTTGGATCCCAGCACGTGAAATGAATGAGCTGCCTAGGTTAGGGTTGATGTTCCTACTTCAGCTAACCTAATCTAGACACTCAAGATCAATTACTACTACTAACAATAGATAGTAGAAATTAGCAAACACAGAAAATGTATATTGTAAAAATATATTAAACATTTATTTTTAAAAATTAAAAATTGACTTTTTTTAAAACATACTTAAGAAGTACAATACTATGTTAAATTTCTTTGAGACAGAGTCTTCCTGTGGCGACAGCTGGTCTGGAACTTGCTATGTAGACCAGGCTGACCCCTTCTAACAGAGATCCACCTACCCCTACCTTCTGAGTGCTGGGATTAAAGTTTTGTACCACTGTGCCTGCCCAGCCATTGTCATGTCTTGAGTCTTGTATACATTGAGTAAAGATGAAATCAGGCTAATTTGCGTATATATCACCTTAAACTTTAGAAAAAGTTTTTATTTACATTTATGTATCCACTTAGTATATGTGTGTGAAGATGTTTTCATGTAATGCAACTTATAAAATATGCTACTCCAATTTCTGGCACATAGAAACACTCAGATGTTCACTATTAACATTGTTTCACTATTGTTGAAACACTCGATGTAAAAATGAGCCCAGTAGTTATTTCACCACGTTTGTTGATAATTAAAGGAAACTAATCCCCCTACCTCTCTTCGTGAAGGGTGATCATAAATACTTTGCTATACAAGTAGCTAGTTTCTGTCAGTTATTGCCATTGATGCCACAGGAATCCTGTTTTCTTCACTTTCTTCACCTTGGAGTAGGGCATCTTGAAAGACAACGTGGATGATATAAAACATCCTAATTGTAGTGTTTTATAATATTTGACATATGGTATATGAGTACTGTTTTTTAATCTTTTAATATGACCAAGTGTGATGTTTTTGCAGTTTTTATTTTGAGATACTATAAATTCTCATGCAGTTTTAAGAAATAATTCAGAAAGATTCCATCTCTTCTTTGCCTTGTTTCCCTCAGTGGTAATAAGATTATAGTACATTGTGACAATTAGGACATCATTGATACAGTTAGGAGACAAGAACACACACTCTCCACATGGGTTGTTCCTGTTGACTTTTTATGATGTAACTCACTTTTCTCCTGCTTTCACCCCCGTGGCGGCCACAAACACATTATCTATTTATGGATTTTGTCATCTTAAGACAATTACATAGGGCCAGCAAAATGGATTGGTGGGTAAAGACACTTGCTGCCCTGCCTGATGACCTGAGTTTAATCCCCTGAACCCACACAGTGGAAGGAGAGAACCAACTCCCACAAGTTGTTTCTCTGACTTCCACATGCATGCCATAGTATGCACATGAGTGCAGACTCGCAAAATAAATATTTTGATAATTTAAAAGTCTTATAAAATGTAATCTTTTGGAATTCCTCTCTCTCTGCTGTCTCCCTCTAGTCCACTGCCCTCAGGGTCTTGTTATGTAGTTGAGGCTGATCCTTGAAGTGTTCTTGCAGGGGTGCTCCACCATACCTGAACTTGTTCATTGTTTTTTAAGTCTCTGGTAATATTGTTCAGTAGAGGCCTAGTATCAGGGATTTTCATGCTTAAAAGTTTTTTTCATTGCTGATTTAATTTCCTTACTAGTTATGGGTTGATTTAGAGTTTCATGTTCCAGATGTGTCAGGTTTTATGTCTTTGAGTTACCCAATTTTGTGATGTACAATTATTTGTAGGTCTCTTTTATATCTTTTATAAAATCAGTAGAAATGTCTTACTTGATTTCTGCTTTGAGTTTTTTTCCCCCTTAGTCAATTTAACTAATATTTTGTTAATTTTTTCAAAGACTAACATGGTTTCATCATCTATCAACACTTTCCTGTTCTATTTTATTTATCTCTACTACAATCTATAATATTTCCTCATTCTTTTCACTGCGGGTTTAATTTTTTGTTCTTATGTAACCCTGAGTCAAAATAAATCCTTCATCCCCTATGCTTTGCTCACGTGTGTTGTCATAGCAACGACAAAACTCAAAACAGACACCTTGGATTTTAAATGTCATCTGACTTAATATGTTATACATATGGTTTATCATGGAAGATTTCCTTTGTCTGATTTTGGTTTCAGTATTTTACTGGCCTAGTAGAATGAGTTTGGTAGAGTTTCTTCTTTTTCAATTTATATTTGAAATAGTTTGAGGAGAATTGTAATTATTTCTTTAAATTATTTGTAAAACTCAAGTTCTGGACCTTTCTTTGATGGGAGACTCCCCTATATGTTTGGCGGGAAAGTGTGGTAGGGGTTGAACTCCAGCCTCATGCATGCTAGGCAAGCACTTTACCACTGAGTTGTACATCTTCAGCCCATATAGGGTGCTTAACTGTTGCCTCAATCTCATTACTTGTTATAGGCCTGTTTATATTTTTTATATTATCTTGAGTCAATCTTGTTATATTGTATTTATCCAGGGTTTTTCCATGTCATCTAGATTTTCCAATTTGTTATTATATAATTATGATGGTAGTTTTTAAAAATGATTCTTTGTATTCTGTGATACTAGATGTAGTGTTTCCTTTTTCATCTCTAGTTTTGTTTTTATTTTTTTCCCTTTAGCAAAAGTCTTACTGATTTTATCTTTCAAAAAACCTGCTCTCCATTTAATTATTTATAATTTATTTCTATGTTTCATGTATTTATGCCCTGATATTTATTGTTTCCTTCATTATTCTGTTTTTGGATTTGATTGTTTAACTTTCCAGATCCTTGAGATGAATTGCTAGAATGTTCATTTGAAATCTCTGACAGAGGAATTTATTGCTATAACCTCCCATTATAGTACTGCTTTTGCTGTATTCCATAGGTTTTGATATGTAGTGATTCCATTTCATTTTATTTAAGAGATTTTATGATTTCCCTTTTTATTTCTTTTGTGCCTTATTGATTGTTCCTAAGTGTATTATTTAATTTTCATGTTTTTTTTCTATTTTTCTTCTTGATTTCTAAATTTCATTCCAGCATTGTCATAGAAGATAAATGATATGATTTTAGTTTTAAAATCTTGAGACTTATGTTGGGGCCTGGCATATGATCTAGATTGGAGAATATCCCTGTGCTGAAGAGAAGTTTGTGTATTCTGTAGCTGTTACATGAAACTCCCGGAGCTGTTTTTTTTGTTGTTGTTGTTGTTTTCTTTTGTTTTTGTTTATTTCCTCCTTGAAGTAAATGGGATGGCCTCATATTTAGTACAATGTATTTCCTCAGTTTCCTAAGTGCTGTGATTATAGATGTGAGCCACCAAACCCAGTGATGTTTTGAAATTGGTTTCTGTCTGGATGACCTGTGACCACATACCTAATAAGAAACAACTTAATGGAAGAGAGCTGTTTTTGGCTTACCGTTTAAGGGAATACAGTTCATCATGGTGGGGAAGGCATGGAAGCAGGAGCTTGAGGGAGCTGGCATTACATCCACAGTCAGGAAGCAGAGAGAGATGAATGCTGGTGCTCAGCTCACTTTCTCCTTTTTATTCAGCCCAGGATCCCAGCCCATGGAATGGTGTTGCCCACATGCAGGGTGAGTCTTCTCTCCCCAGTTAAGCCTTTTGGAAATACCCTCATAGATACAGCCAGGGGTGGCATGTTTCCGTGGTGATTTTAAATCCAATCAGGTTAACCATGAAGGTACATCTTCAATACACTGAGATTACTTTTTCTTCCCCTCAGATGATACGGGTAATACAATTTTTTTCTCTGCCTTGCCTTAGTGCCCTTCTTAGTTATGAATTTCCTAGAGAGACCTTTCCTTCCTTGCATCTAGAGACAGATTTTAGACCTTATTTCTTAGAGTGGGGTAGCTTGTTTTTACCTTTCATGAGTATATCAAACTCTGGTATTCTCTCCTTTTTTTGGTTAATCTCTAGTATACTTTCTAATGCTCCATTGCTCCCAAGCTTCATGTCTTGTCCCTGTGCACAGAGACCTACATGACTTATGCATCATCAGAGGCTCCTGGGCACTGTCTACCTTCAGAACTCAATTTTCTCTCTGGTTTGGTCTTTTTCTTTATTTTTAAAACATAAGTTATTGTGTTTTGTTTTCCTGTTATGTCAGGGTACATTGGGAAGACCTTAAAAAATCATTAGTTTGACATTCTTCAGAGTTTTGTGTGGGGAAACTGTTCAGGACATCTCATTTGCTTTGTTGCCCTAATTCTCAAATATTTTTACTGTTTTCTTTTGTAGGATTCAGTTTAGCTGCATTTAAAAGGAACAAGAGAAAACTAGAGCTGGCAGAAAGGGTGGAAACAGATTTCATTCAACTAAAGAAAAGAAGACAATCAAGTGAAAAGGTCAGGAGGTGTTTGGAATATCAATTAACATGTAATAGTGATCTTGATAACTTGTCTTTGGATGTATAAGCTTTGGAACAGCGCTATTCAGTAGAAATATAATATATGTATTTTAAAAGTAAAATGGAACTGATGAGATGGCTTTTCAGGTAAAGGCACCTGCTGCCAAGCCTGACAGCCTGAGTTTAAAGCCCAGGACCAAGTAGTGTAAGGAAAGAATTGACTCCCACAAGTTGTTCTCTGACTTCCACAGGTACACCATGGCATTCACTTGCTCATGTGCACACATGCATAGAAATATACACACACAAATAAATAAATATAATTTTAAAAAATTAAAAAATAAAAGTAAAATGGTAAAAAGGAACAAGTGAAATTGATTTTAATACTATATATTTTAAGTCATTGAATCTAAAATACTTCCTTGAAATGTAATCAGTGGAAAAGTTAACAATGAGCTATTTTATATTTTTGGTAAGTTTTCAAAACCAATTTTTTAAATTAATTTTTTTGTCTTTTTGAGACAGGGTCTCCCTGTAGCCCTGGCTGGCCTGGAATCACTATGGAGACCAGGCTGGCCTTGAACTCATAGAGATCTGCCTGCCTCTGCCTCTCGATTGCTGGGATCAAAGGCATGCAACACCATGCTCGACCAGTTTTTATTTTTATACATCTAAATTAAGACATTAGAGTTGCATTGAGAATACTGGATCTGCGTCTGTGTTTCACAAAAATTAATTGTTGATGGCTGTCAAGATGGTTCATTGGGTAAAGGCACTTGCCATCAATCCTGACAACCTGGATTCTATCCGAGGACCCACATGATGGATGAGAGAACAGACTTATGAAAGTTGTTAAACAAACAAACAAGCAAATAAACCCAGTGTGGTATATCTTTAGTACCAGCACTTGGGAGGCAGAGGCATGTGGATCTCTGAGTTCAAGACCAGCCTGGTCTACATGGCAAATTTCAGGCCAGCTGAGGCTATAGGGAGACCCTGACTCAAAAAAGACCACCAAAGAAACAGCTGGGCATGGTGGCACATGCCTTTGATCCCAGCTACAGGGAGACTCTGTGTCAAAAAAAAAAGAAAGTAAGTTGTTCTTTGACCTCTACATACACACCCAGGCACGTGTGCACACCCACATACATGCACACACTCCCACATATAAATGATAATAAATTAGCTGTTGGAAAAGCAAATTTACATGGTTATTATAAGCATGCTTAAAACATTCCAGTTTTAAATAGAAATATGAATATGAATATGTTTTAAATAGAAACTTCATTCAAATTTACTAAAGTAAGAAATTCAGCTTCTTGTTTGCCCTTGCTTCATTTCACTTGTTCAGTAGCTGCCTATGCCACATGACTGCTGTTTTGGTCCTCACACTTCTCGACAGTGATTCTATCATGGTTCTCAGAGAATAGAGTGTTAATATTAAGGCATATACATAATGGATTCATATGTATTCCTTTACATGCTGTCTGTGTTTCTTTTTCCAGTATGTTCTTTGGTTGCATTTCATATATTGGCTCTTCATGTTTCTGTTTTGAAAGTAGAAAGAAATTGAAATCTACAGCATTCTTCAGTCTATAGCTTGACATCATTAGCATATTTCTCATGATTGGTGTCTCAGGTCATGTGATCATTTGGTATCCCTTAGCATCTCACCAGTATTCTGTATCATTTAGTCCTTCTAGAATGGCTCATAAACTGGTTTGTGCTTTCTGTCACACTATTTATAAAATATTTTATTTTTATTTATGTGTATGAGTGTATTGCCTGCATGTATGTGAGTGCACCTGTGTTGTGCAGTGCTGCAGAGATCAGAAGAGTGCTTCAGATCCCCTAAAACTGGAGTTATAGGTGGTTGTTAGCTGCCATGTGGGTGCTTGGAATTGAACCTGTTTCCTCTGGAAGAATAGTCAGTGCTTTTAACCGCTGATCCATCTTCATAGTTTTGTATGATTGTATTAAAGTGCAAAAATCAGTCATCTCTCAGTAATAACTACTGCCCCACTAAGTTTCCTCATGAGACAATTATTCAAATAATATGGTCTAAATCTAATTTTTTGCTTTATAATAATAGGGATTTAGGAGACAAATGGTCGAATTACTATGTAGCTTTTGATGAAAGGTGGTGTAGTGTAATCATATTTTTGTGTTTCTGCATTCTAGTGATATCTAGGTGAACCAATTTAGGGCTTTTTGCCCTTAAAAAGAATTATGAGTAGTCAGGTTTGCCTGTCTGTAATCCTAGTATTCAGGAGGTTGAGCAGGTAGATCACAGGCCATATAGTGTGACCCTGTTTCAAAAAAATTGTATCTATTGTATAGTTTTATTGTTTTTTATAATTGTATTCACCCATGTAACCAAAGTCTATCAAGATCAAAAACATTTCCAGCTCTTTTGTTCTTTTCAGTTGATCCCTAACCTATATAGATAGCCATTATTCTAATGTTTATCACCATAAATGTTTTGTGTTACTATGTCATGTAGAATGCACACTTTGCCATTTATTTTTTTTCACAAAATGTTTTTAAGACATTGTATTGCTGGTTCCTTTTTTAAAAAATCACTAAACAAGAGCTAGAGAGATGGCTCAGTGGTTAAGAACAATGACTACACTTTCAGAGGACCTGGTTTCAGTTTCCAACACCTACATGATGGCTAACAACCATCCATCACTCCAATTCCAGGGGATCTGTTGCCTTCCTCTGACCTCCACAGGCATTGTATGACAGGGGTACACTTGCATACACAGTAAAACAAAAATTATGGATAAATTTTTTTTTTTGGTCTTTTTGAGACAGGGTCTCCCTTGAACTCACAGAGATCTACCTGCCTCTGCCTCCTGAGTGCTGTGATTAAAGGCGTGTGCCACCACACCTGGCAGATAAGATATTTTTAAAAATCACTAAGGAACATTTTCTAAAATGTATATACTATAACTTGTTTCTGTATTCCCCTGTTGAAGATTTGGTTATTTCTAGTTTTTTACTATTAGGAATAAAGCTACTATGAAATTGTTACACAGTTCTTGTTGTGCACATTAGGTTAGTATTTTAAAAAATATTTTATTTATTTTGATTTTATGTGTATGAGTGTATTGCCTACATGTAAGTAAGTGCATCTGTGTTGTGCAATGCTGCGGAGATCAGAAATGGGTTTCAGATTCCCCTGGAACTGGAGTTAAGGACAGTTTGTAGCCACCATGTAGGTGCTAGGAATCAAACCTGGGTCGGTCCTCTGCAAGAGCAGTCAGTGTTCTTAACCACTGAACCATCTCTCCAGTTCTAGGTTAGGATTTTTACACTTAGAAATATCACTGCATCTCTTATTTAATATCTGTAGCTGGTGCTTACTGATTCGGATCATATTTTCATTCAGTAAATGATCTTGTGTTTGCTAGTAAGAAAAGAGTGGTGAACAAAATGGAGGAAGCTTGTGTTCTAGTGAAATTTTTGTTTTAGTGAACAGAGACATAAACATCCATATAATTAAGATTGTTACTGTGTTTAGTAACTTAGGAAGGAAAAAAAAAACATGATAAGTAATTTGTATGTGAGTCTGCCCATAAACTCTTGGTTAGGGTGATCAACAGAGACTTCACTGAGAGATAACACTTGAATGACATGTGAAAAGTGAAACAGAGCTTTCTGACCAGCCATGCAGTAGAACATGGCCAGCAGAATGAGCTGCATGCACAGAAGCATGGTGGGTGTTGGCATATGGGGGAATGGAGAAGAGAGTCAGTGTGCTTGCTGTTTACCTAACCGCCATGACATCCTGAACACCCAAAGCTAACCAGCTACCCATTAGCGTGCTATGCTGTGTCTCCTTTCAGTTGCATTATGTGCCATCAACATCCTCATTATGGTCATTACATTTTATATTAAAATTACTTAATCTGTTATGTTAAATAGGAATAGTGAGCTTGAAAAGAGTTGACTGAAAACGAAGAATTGTCTAATATTTAAAGAATGATCTATTTGAAAGTAATTTGAAAAAACCAAATTGATTTGTAAAAAAAATGCTATTGGACTAAAATTAATTATGGATAAGCCAGGTATAAAGAATGATAAACCATAAACATCTAGACATACTTTGTATTCAGAATACTTTGTTAATGTCTGTGATTGGTAATCTTGGTTTTAACCTTGACACACTTGTGAAGAAGGTACCTTAATTGAAGAATTATCCTAATTGAAGATTAGGTTGGCCTGTGGCTATGTCTCTGAGGCATTTTCTTGATTGCTGATTGATGTAGGAGGGCCCAGTCCACTGAGAGAGAAGGTACAGTCCCGGAAGAGTGGGCCTGGGTTGTATAAAAAAGCTAGTTGAATAAGCCAGGGGAAGCAATCCAGTAAGCAGTGTTCTTCCATGGCCTCTTTTGTAATTCCTGCCTCCAAGTTTCTGTCCTGACTTTCCTTAGTGAGGGACTGTTACCTGGAAGTGTAAGATGAAATAAACCCTTTCTTTCCCTAAATTGTTTTGGTCATAGTATTTATCCAAGTAACTCAAAAACAAATGAGGATAGTGTCTTTATCTTGTTCTTCTCTTTTAGATAATGTGAAACTTGAAATCATAGGACATTTCATTGTGTTAAGAAAAACATTTCATGTTAAGAAAAACATGATGAAAACTGTGGACTTACATTCAGAGAAAAAAAAATTGTGGTTCTATATCAAAAGATTAGGTCTAGGCTTGTAGCTCAATGGTAGAGTATTTGCCTAACATGAGGAAGCCTCTGAGTTTAATCCTTAGCACTATTGGTGGGGGGGAGAAGATTGGCTAATGAATAATTCTGTATATTTTAAGGAACAGAAAGGTGTTCAAAATATTATTAATTTAGCTTGTCATCACTAGCAAAATACCTGAAACAATTTAACACAGTTATATTTTATTTTGGGTTTTCAGAGCTTTCATCTGGCCAGTGAGTGACCATTTCTTTTTATGCCTTTAATGATGTAGCATATCATGGTAGCCAAGAAGCAGAGGCAGGGGAGGGAGAAGGGAGGAGAAATGGGGAAGGGGGAGAGGAGGAAAAAGGAACAGAGCGGGGAGAGGGAAGGAGAAAGTTTGAGAGAAGGGGACCGAGGGTCATAGAGAGGTGAGGAGGAAGGGAGAGGAAGAAGAGAGGAGAGAGGTGGAGATGGGATGGAGAGCCAAGGAACAGAGAGAGGAGAAAGGGGAGAGAGGAAGTGCTAGGATCCCCTTACCTCTAGCACTCTACAAGTGTACACCACTAGTGATACAACATATTCCTACTAGGTCCAACTTATAATGAGTCCATAACCATCCCAGTAGTGCCAAGGATTAGCCTCTGACACCTGGGACTTCAGGGAACACCAAAGACACTATAGCAATTATGCATTTAAAAAATACATTTCTCTGCTTTATTTAGAGTATTTCCAACTTTTGAAAACTTAAACCAGCCCTTCATTATTATTGATAAAAGGATTTCAGATGGAAAGCGTGCTGTGTTAGGTAGAAGTATTACCTGTGGAGTTGGTTATATGAGCAACTCCCTGTTCAAGGGCGCCAGTTTTGTTTATGGATAGGGTAGGAGGTAGATAACCATGTCAAAATTATTGATATCAAAGGACTATAAATCCTTATGGTTTGAAGGTCATACTGAAGAGTGAGAATATGTACATGATTTGCAACTGAAATCCTGAGCTAATTCAAAGTGTAGAAATTGGGAGGAAGACCTAGGAAAAGAAAAAGGAGTAGCAGCCACTGAGGCAAAGGCACAACCGGGACCACTCTCAATGGTGCTAAGAGAGGAACATTTCAAAGGAAGTCTTTAGATGCTGTGGAAAAGATAGCTGAAAGGGCAGAGGACTGGACATTGGATTTGGCAGCTGGAGACTGTTGCTCTGGATAGACAATGTTTGTGACATAGTGGGCTGTAAGTGGGTATTGAATAGGGTGGTCAGCAAGAGGGAGGAGATAGCTTTGAGAAGTTCTGTCATGGAGTGGTGAGAGATAACAAGCAAGACAGACTTGGTACCAATACCAGTTAATTCTTTGAGTTAACTGCCAGTTTTGTAAAGTTAGTGAATAATTTTAACATATTAAGCCTTATATTTCTAATTTAAAAATGAAGATAGTGATGTTCCCCAAACAAAACTGGTTTGATTATCAAAGGAGGGAGACTAGCTCAGAAAATATTTTATTTCTAAAAACCAAAACAACAAAGACTTGCCAGTGGTCATTTAAACATTGTTATTGCCTCAGTTACATGTTCTATTTGAATATCACTCTGCTGTCATATAACTTACAGTAATGTAGTTTTTTACTGTTGTGATACATTTTCACAGTCCTTGATAATTTTAGATCAGCTTTTACCATCTTATCCTTTGCTCTTTTAATGTTGTAGAAAACATTAAGATGCCTCTGTAAAAACATTAAGATGCCTCTGGGGCATCTTAATTCATTTAGTCAAAACTATTCTTCAATAAGTCTTTGAGTTCTTTTGGCTGAACTTGTAAACACCTGAACGGTGTCAGTGTTAAACATGTTTTTCATTTAAATGATTGCATTATCACTTTTTATTACTTTGTTTTACTTTCATGTTTATTGACCAGTTCCTTCTTTGTATTATTGATCTTTGTAAATGTTTTGTAGATTTCTCCTAAGACAATAGAGGCAACATAACCCATGCTTTGCTGCCTGTGCATAGTGACACATTACTGAGACTTTTAAGTAGTATGTGATGTGCTTGGTTCCTAATTATGATGGGCACCTAATGTTTATAGTAGTTTGTTAAGTAAAAAGTTGACAATGAATTTATGGAAGTACAATGAATGGTAAGTAATATTTGAGCTGTGTTATTTGCATACTGGTATTATTTAAATAAACTGTTGTAACCCAAGTTCATATTGTATTAGACCAAACAAGGACTGTTTTTATAAAGAAACTTGGATTATTTTTTCTGTGAAATTTCCTTCCATCTGAGCTTCCATGCCACCTCCCCCCAATTACTAATGGTGCAGTTCAACATGTTCCATTGTCTTTTGTAATGTCTACAATTTTGTATCTTGACCACTTCTGAAAAAATTGTCTTGCTGTTAGAAGACTTTAGCAGTAAGTTTTTTAGCTTGTGTGATAAAGTGATTTTTTAAAAAGTTATATTTTATATTGTACTGAGACCAAAAAAGAAAGGCAGTTGTGTCAGTAGTAATCTTTGTCATAATTGGAGGAAGAAGTGTTTCTCTTGGAATGAAGTGGTTAACTTGTTGGCTTGTTACTATGCTTGGCTCGTGCCACAGGAAGACTGTTATTACATGGCTGAGGGTTGCTTACTCAAGGAGACCCTCACATTTAGAAACAGATTGAATGTACACCATAGTCTAGATTTTATAAATATCAGTTTCAGACAGCTAGCCCTGGATATGATTGGAAGGAATTCTTATTCTTAGAGTATTAAAAGAGGTTGGGGGTATTGTTTGATCTCAACATTTTTGATGTTTCAAACCTTCTCTTCATTTTCCTCATAAGCATATTGCCTAAATAGTTTCCATCTCCTGTTCTTCAATAACAGACTTTGTAGTTGAACATACCTGATAGTTATTCTTTGCTTCCTCTTACCATGTTTATAAAGTAATTTAAGCTTTCAATTAATTACATTGGTTTTTAGGTAAAGTAATACTTAGATAGGATGGTGCAGTGAAAGTTCGTTGACCTTTTTTGTGTGTGAATATCTTTTAGTCTTCAATTTCTAATAGAAAAGTGCTCTTCTAATAGAAGAGCATCCTTCTCATGCTCTTATACCATGCTGTGTTCAAAACCACTCTAAAGAGATGCTGCAACTTTTAATTTTGACTCTTTAGCTACCACATAGGGACATTAAATTGGCCACATGTTTCAGAAAGGAAATGTTGGGACTTGCTTTGTGTGCTTCATATAAATATATTCTATTCTTTTGAAGTATATTGTGGGTAATGTTTTTCCCTTTTATCCTCCATCTTGAAATTATTATGTAAACTCTTAACTGTATCATAGTAAATCACTGTATTTTTTGGGTGAGACCTAGGTTAACATCAAAGAAAAGTGCACAAAAAACATGTTTTCTTCAGACTGTTCCATTTGTTCTTGTGTAAATGTCTGTGCATTGTGTGCACAGAGACAGTCATTACTCTCTAGATGCTTACTGACTTGATCTGGTATCTGTGTTTCTCAAGAACATGGTTAATATGTGGCTATGTGAGTAACCATAAGTAGGAAACTGTTTTATATAAAGTGTTGTACAACATTACATTTTTTTCCCATAAAACTGAAAATTCTTCTGGTGAAGTGATTATTTTCTGTTTGAAATAATTTCTTTGAAATATAGGTAATATATTAAAAATTACAAAATCTCTTTAAGGCTATCTTGATTACCTGGTGAGTCTCCACATTTTTCATGCTAATCAATGGTAGATAGGTCAATAATTAAATCTATTTCTACCCTGTGTATTTATTTATGTAGGTTTTTGACCTGATGATAAACATTTATTTTCATTGTAAGGTCATGGTGATTCTTACTAAATTTTTCATTACTTTTTTTTATTAGTTTATTTTTGTGTATGTGTGTGAGTGCATGCTTGCCATTAGTACTTGTTGAGGGCAGAGGATACCTTGCAGGGAATCCATTTTTTCCTTCCACCATATGGATCCTAGGGCTTGAACTCAGGTCATCAGGCTTGCCAACAAGCACCTTTACCCATGGAGGGAATGTTGAAGGCCAGTCTTGTGCTGGTTTTATGCAGGTAACTGTAGCTTCTGAGTTTAATGACCACTTCAGGAAGATCAGATGCTTTTTCTTTACCTATTGAAATGATTGTGTGTTTTGTATTACATTTATTGGTTTGGGTATAGTAAACCAACTTGGTCATACTATATGACCTTAACATATGTTTTAATACAGTTGCAAGAATTTTATTGAGAATTTTTTTGGGGGGGGATCTTTTTGAGACAGGGTCTCCCTGTAGCCCCAGCTCTCCTGGAACTCACAGAGATCCACCTGCCTCTGCCTCCCGAGTGCTGGGGTCAAAGGCATGCGCCACCATGCCCAGTTTATTGAGAATTTTTTGCTTATGTCCATAAGTGGGTTTGGCCTGTGGCTTCTCTCTCTCTCTCTCTCTCTCTCTCTCTCTCTCTCTCTCTCTCTCCCTCTCTCCCTCTCTCTCTCTCTCAGAGAGAGAGAGGGAGAGAGAGATTTGGTATCAGTATCATACTGGCTTTGTAGAATGAATTTGGCAGGACTGTTGTTCTTAAGTCTTCCCTCAAGGTTTTGTAGAATTCGTCAGTGAATCCACCCCGTCCTGGGATCACTCTTTTGGGAGACTTTATCATGGCTTCAGTGAACTTGTTGTGGATCTGCTTAACTTGTTAATATCTTCCTGATTTAATTTGGTAGTCATATGTGTCTAGGAATTTATCCATTCCATTTGAACTTCCCAATTTTCAGGAATATAGGTTTTATATTCTCTAATATTTATTTATAAATATTCTCTAATGTCCTATGGATTTCAATGGAGTCTGTTGTAACTTCTTTTTTTAAATCTCTTATTTTATTAATTTGGGTCTTTTCTCTCTTTTTTTAGTTAGTTTGACTAGGAGTTTGTTAATCTTTTTTCCAAGAATGAATATATTTTGTTTATCCTATATATTGAGTTTTTCGTTTACACTTTACTGATTTCTGCCCTGACATTATTTCATCTGCGGCTTTTTGATTTGGCTTGTTCTTATTTTTCTGACAGCTTATATTGCATCATTAGGTTATTATTTAAAATCTCTCTGATTTTGTGTAAGTACTCATTACTATAAAGTTTCCTATTAGAACTGCCTTAAACTATCTCAAAAATTTATGTAAACTTTGCTTTCATTTTCATTTGTTTCTAGGAATTTTACGTATCTCCCTTGGTTTTACCAATGACTGAGGTCATTTAAGAGAGGATTTTTCATCCCCCAAACATTTGTACTGTTTCCATATTTTCTCTTTCTCTTGATTTCTAGTTTTATTCTACTCTGATGTGTTAGGATACAAGAATATAGATGCTATGGTGTTTATTAGGACTTACTTGGTGATCTAAAATGTGCTTTAGAGAAGGTTTACATGGGCTCTGATGAAGGATGTATTCCTGTTTATGTTCATTGGAATATTTTATAAATAATCTGTTATGTTAAATTGCTATTTTTGTTTGACTCTGCAGTTTATTTTGTTGATGATTTTTAGTCTGGATGACCTTCTGTATTAGTCACTTTTCCGTTGCTGTGATAGAAACACTGACCAAAGCAATTTATAGAATCAAGAGTTTATTTGAGCATACGGTTCCAAGGGAATTACAGTCTATCATGGCAGGGAGGCATGGTGGCTGCAGGTGGCTGGAGCAGGAGCAGCAGAAGTGAAGCTCTCACATCATCATGCCGGCACAGGAAGCAAGAGAGAAACTGGAGATCTGGCAAGGCTTAAGAACTCCCTAAGTCCACTGCCAGTGATGTGCTTCCTCCAGGATAGTCACATCTTCTAACACCTCCCAAAACAGCACCATCATCTGGGGACAAAATGTCCAAACACTTGGAGCCTATGGGGGACATTTTCATTCAAACCACCACATTCCACCCCCTGGCCCCCATAGGCTCATGACAATATAAAACGCAAAATGCATTTAGTCCAACTTTAAAAGCCCCCATAATCATTATCAGTCTCAATACTATTCAAAAGTCCATAGTCCAAAGAGAACTCAGAAAAGTCCACAGTCCAAGGTCTATTCTGAGACTCAGGTAAATATCTTAACTGTAAGCTTCTATAAAATTAAAAGACAGATTACATACTCCCAACATACAGTGGAACCAAATACACATTACCATTCCAAAAGGGAGGAATGGAGGCATAGTAAGGAAATACTGGACCAAAACAAGATTGAAAACCAGCAGGGCAAACACCAAATCCAGTAGCTCCACGTCCAACTTCTGGGACTTTACTTCCAAAGGGCTTATTAGATGGCTCAGCCTCTCTACCTTTGCTGCCTGCAACACACATCTCTGTCTTGTGCTGTTACCACTTCCTGAATGCAGGCCTTCTTAGCAGATGCCTCACAGCTCTGGCATCATGAACATCTTTTTGGGTCTCCATTGCCAACCAGGCTTCACCTTCACAACTTCACGCAGTGGCCTGTCAGGGCTGTCTTTATGCAGGGGTATCCCTGCTGAATGCTGCCTGGCCTCTCAGGCTCTTTGAAACCATGGAGGAAGAATTGATGACCCCTTCTCTCTTCCATCTTTCATGCCTCTAAAGCTAGCACCAGGTGAATGACAATGCCAAGTTGGACTACAAGTTTGGGATGGACTCCAGCCTGCTTTATCCATTTTAGAAGCTTTTCTCTTCAGTGGTCCCTGCAGCATTTTGCTTTCACAAGTTGGAGGCTTAACTGGGTGTGGTCTTGCCCTGGAGGCCTTCTCTCCATTGTTTAAATTTGAATCTCTAGGTCCCTCCTTAATCCCATTAATCTCTTTATCAATGGAATCCTTTCTATCATGTGCCAGGGCTCCGACATTAATAGTCCTAGTGCTCTTTTTCAATCCGTCCTGTACATTTTGTATTTCCTTTTGCCCCATTTGCTCTTTTTCACTGTAAATCTGTATAATATTCACCATTAATAGCCACACCACCATTTCTACATTAGGCTGTCTTGAAATTTCTTCTGCCAGAGAAATTAGTCCATTGCTTTTGAATTTAGCCTCAGGCAGGCATTTAGGTCCGAGGGCAGACTCCAGCCAGACTCTTTGCCAAATATCCCAAGTGCTGCTTAAGTCCTTATTTCCCTCTGGAACTACATTGTTCTCAGCATTACTTTCTTCTAAGCCCCTACTAAAATGGCCTGTTAAGCTCCACTTAAAGTATTATTGTATTATTATTGTTTAAGAACCTATTTGCCTTTTATGCCCATTAGTGTGTGTTTTTGAAATTGATGATCCCAGTATTCAGTGCAAATCTAGTTACAATCATTATATCTTGTTGATGAAATATTCCTTTCTTAATGTGTAGTGGCCTTCTTTATATATTCTAGTTTTCATTTGCTGTCTTTTAATTGGATACTAGAATGTCTATACCATCTTGAACCATTTTCTTGGTAGATTGTTTTCCATCATTTGACTCCCAGTCTGTGTGTGACTTTACTAACGAGGTTTTCAAAATTTTTTTTTACTTACTATATTTATTTTATGTGTATGAGTATATTATCTGCATGTTTATAAGTGCACCCGTGTTGTACAATGCCTATGGACTCAGAAGAGGGCATCAGATCCCCCTGGAAGTGGAGTAATGGATGGTTGTGCTGGGAATCAAACCTGGGTTCTCTACAAGAGCAGCCAGTGCTAACTGGTAAGCCATCTCTACTGTTTTGAGGGTTTTTTTTTTTTTTTCAAAGACAGCTGAATCTACTGTTTAGCCAGCCACTCTGTCTCTTTATTGGTGAGTTGAAGCCATTTATATTTAAGGATGGTGGCTTTGTTGGGGTTTTAGGTTGGTTGGATTGTTCATTATATTCTTTATTTCCTATCATTGTTGTTTGCTGATTTTTCTGTGTTAAACATGATGAATTTCTTTTCTCCTTTGTTATCTAGTCTTATAAAATTTATTCTTTCCTGTGTTTTCCTGATTGAAATGGTTTCTTTTTGTGTGTATAGTATTCTTTCAGGAATTGTTTGCAGTCCTGGCTTGGTTGCCATGAACTGCCTTAGCGTGTGCTGGTCTGTAAATACTCTGTTTAAAGAACTTTGCTGAATATAGCACTCTGGCAGGTATTTCCTTCAGGACTTAATATATATTGTTACCTGCTGTTCTGGCTTTTAGGTTGCTGTTAAGAGTTCTGATGTCTGCTTTTGTAGATGAGTTGGTGTTTTTTCCTTGCATCTTTCTTTCTAAGTCAGCTTAAATTTTTTATTACATTTATATTTATTTATTTATCTATGTATTTATTGCGGGTGAGGTGGGTAGGTGTGTGTCCTGTTGCGCATGTTTGGCGATCAGAGGACAACTTGATCCCCACGTGTGGGTCTTGGGGATAAAACTTAAGTTGCCAGGCTTGCAGCAAACACTTTAACCCACTGAGCCATCTTTCTGGCCCTTTTTTCCAATTAATTAAAATGTGCAAGAGTGTTTTGTCTATGTAAGTACATCTACATACAGATGCAATTGCATACAGATGCAATTCCCTGAGAAGCCATAAGAGGGCATGGAATCCCTGGACCGTCTTCCTCCTGCCCTCTCCCCTCCTAATTTAATGTACTCTATATTATGTATATAGTAAGACATTATAAACTTAGCTTTTAATATTATTTATTTGCTTTGTAGTTTTGATATCTTGACTGAGTGTGTTGTAGAAAAAAATCTTCCCTGGTCATGTCTAGTTTGAGGTTCTAATTGCTTTTTTATTTGCATATTCTTTCTCTAGATTTGGGGAACTTACACTATAATTTTATTGAATATATTCTCTATGCCTTCATATTTTTTGACTCTCACTTCTTCTTTTCCATAGATTCTTAAATTTGGTCTCTTGATAATATCCCATAGTTTTTTATGTTGCAGTGATTGATGTCCATTTGTTTTTGTTTTTTCTTTATTCATTTTTAATTACACTATTTCCTTGGTTGTGTTGTCCTTAATATTTTTGTTTCTGCTTCATAGAGCCTATTAGTCATGCTTTCCACTGTGTTTTAGTTAATTTATTTTTTTGGTCTTATTGAGACAGAATCTCCCTGTAGCCCCAGGTATCCTGGAATTCGCTATGTAGACCAGGCTGGCCTTGAACTCACAGAGATCTGCCTACCTCTGCCTCCCAAGTGCTGGGATTAAAGGCGTATGCTACCATGCTCAGCCTCCACAGTGTTTTTAAAAAATTTTCATCCCTGAATTTTTGAGTTCCAGCATAATTGCTCCTTTTTTCTTCAAAATATAAATGTCCTCGGTTAATTTTTCTTCCATATGAGTAATTTTCTCATCTGTAGTGCTAATTTTTCTCATCTGTTAGCTTTTACAAAAGTAATTGCAGTTTTTGCAGTGTTGAAATTTGTCACGTGATACTAGAACACATTAATAAATGTAGTTATGTCATCCATCATTTTAATTCCCATCTTCACTTATTTGTTGTTTATTTTATACTATGGAAATTATTTAAGACTAAAAGCAAATCTGAATGATTTTCTTGTTCGAGTTCAAAGTAGATTGTAAAGCAATGGAGACAACTGGGAATATCAACAATGCATTTGGCTCAGGAAATGCTAATGAGTATATAGTGCAGTGGAGAACCCTCTCTTCCCAGTGAGACAGTGAGAGAGCCAACCTAAGATACAGAGCCTCAGAAACTTGGCACTGTACTCTCAGTAGCAGACATTTTATTTATTTGTTTGTTTATTTTTATATGTATATGTGTTTTGCCTGCGGTTATGTAAGTGCATCTGTATCATGGAATGGCCAGGGAGGCCAAAAGGGCATTTTATCTGAGGGAACTGGAGTTATCATCCAATATTAGCTGCCCTGTGGGTGCTGGGAACTGATCCCTGGTCCTCTGTCAGAGCAACCAGTGCTCTTAACTGCTGCACCATCTCTCCAGTCCCAGTAGCAAATATTTTTAAGGAGAGAAAAACAAAAAGGAGGGGGCGGGGTTGCAAATGAAAATAAAAGAAATACCAGGAAAACCTTTTAGTAATCAACTGGAAGCTGAAATATGGCACTTAAGATAAGAAACCAAAATCCAATCACTGAGTTGGTGACATCATATTCCTAGTCCTCCATGAACTACATTCTTTGGAAACTCAGAGCAAGTGTCATGGGAACTCTATGTTGAAAGCTGGCTAGCAGAATACCTCTAGACTGTAAGGAAGAAACTTAGAATCAGATTGTGCAGTAGTTAGAGATAGAATCTTGGTTAGATCCAGAATATGCAAGGCAACATAGACACAGGTGGATTTCCTAGGGATGGGGCCAGCATTCCTAACCATACTAACTGTCCTGGTCAGCTTTAATTGTCAGTTTGACATAAACAAGAATTAGCTGGGAAGAGAGTCTCAACTGAAGAATTTCCTCAGTTCATTGGCCTGAGGACATGTGTTGATTATCTTGATTGTTAATTGGTGAGGGAAGGCCCAGCTCATTGGGTGTGGCACCATACCCTAGGCAGGTAGTCCTTGCTGGGGGGGGGGGGGGGAACTAGCTGAGAATAAGCCTGCTTGCCAGCCAGCACACAATCTGTTTTGTGACTCCTGCTGCCCTTTGGTTATGAAATGAGTTCCTTTGTCAAAGGTAATACTATATGGAATAGCAGGCAGACCTGACTTCTGGAGTTCCTGCTGTGACTTTTTCTCTTAATGATGGACTCTGTGACCTGGAATTATAAGGCAAATAAATCCCTTCTTCTCCAAAGCTGCTTTTAGTTAGGGTATTCAGCCTAGCAACAGAAATGAAACATTGGACATTTCCTGAAAGACTGTCCCAAGTTTGACTAGCATCTGTGACCTTGTCCACGAAGAACTACTTACTAATTGAAACCACCATCTTTAAAAAAAGATGACTTTCATATCTAAGTACTGTATTTACATAATGTCCATTTCTCTCCCCCTCCTCCCATGTCCCTCCCCAACCACCTATTCATTTTGTGACTTTTTCTTTATTGCTAATGTGTGTGTGTGTATGTGTATATATTCTTACATATAGACAAGGTACTGAGTCCATTAAGTGTTGCCTGTATGTACTTGTGTTTAGGGCTGACTGTTAGGGTTCCAAACAGCAGCAGTTTCCCCCCTCCCCAACAGGGACCTCACCTTGACCTTTGAAGTCAAGGGAAACAAACTCTGCTGAGAAGCAGCCTGCCTTTCCTCTGATCTCCAAAGA
>NW_008332087.1:119530-149246 GCF_000622305.1 Nannospalax galili
AGAGAAAAAGTAAACACTTCCAGACCCTAATCCTACCTGCTTTTCCTGCTTCCCCCTCCCTGATTTCTCCCCCAAACATTCCCCTCTTCTACACCCTAAAGCCCCCATATATAAAGTCCCAGCTCACAGCCCGTGGGCTGACATCTTTCCCTTCCCTGCCCTTTGCTGACATCTTTCCCTTCCCTGCCCTTCGCTGACATCTTTCCCTTCCCTGACATCTTTCCCTTCCCCGAGGGAAACGTGTCCCATGCGAAATAAAGCTGTATCCCCCTGAGAATTCTATCTGTGCCTCGCTGCCTCCTGCATCCGCACTCGCTCTGCATCCCAGTTTTTAACCTATCACTGACCACTTGGGATTGGATAACCATTCAAGGAACTTTTCCATGAGAAAACTGATTCTCCTTTTCCCAGAAGCCATTGTTTGCCTATATATCTTGAGGTGGGACCTTGTGAGATTTTCCCCCATCCACATTGGCATGTCAACTGCTGGTATCATTATGCAGTTCTCGTTCAGGCAGCCACATTGTAGAGATTTCAGGGTGCAGTTTCCCTGTTGTATCTGGAAGGTACTATCTAGCGGCAGGCATCCTGAGACCAGCATCTTTGACCTGACCTTGCAAAGGACCACCTAGGGGTGTGACAGATGTGTGGGAGCCTAGGAAGAAACCAAAAAGAAATTGAAACTGTGGAAGCATACAGGAACATGGAAGCATACAGTAGTCTACTCAGAGGAGAGATTGGGGATTAAATCTACTGTGTGTAACGCAAGTCTAGCAGAAAAAAATGACACCTCAACTGTACTACAGCTTGGCCCCTCTTGAACAAAGTGAACACCTCCACTGAAAGTATGAGAATGAATGTGGCAGGAAATGTGGCTCAGTGGATGAAATTGCCTTGCTGGCCAGTTTAATAATCTGAGTTCTCTTCAGAGCATTCAAGATCTGTGGGATGCTGTGAAAAGACAGAATCCGTGAATTATGAATGTAGAAGGAGAAGAATTCCATACTCAATACATAGAAAAATTTCAATAAAACCCAATTGCCCCAGTCCAGGAAAAGATGTTCATGTCAGAACAGAAGGCATTGATACATTGAACAGACAAGACAAAAAAAGACCCCTTTTTGTATTATAATTAAAACACTAACTCTACAGAGCAAAGAAAGCATATTGAAAATGGCAGGAATGAAACACCATGGTACACATAAAGGCAGGCCCATAAGAATAATAGCACATTTCTCAACAGAGGCTTTAAAAACCAAGAGGACTTAGAATGTTGTATGTCAAGCTCTGAAAGGCAACAATTGCCAATTCACACTACTGTCACCCTGTAAAACTGTCATAATTATTGAAGAAAGAAGCATTTCATGATACAAATAAGCCAAAGGAAGTCAAGAAAGAATAAATCAACTGGAACATTAGTTCAGCAAATGGGGAAAAGAAAAAAATAGGAAACACTACAAAACCCAACAAAATTATAAGAATTGTTACACATTTTTCGATAGTAACTTTCGATATTAATGGTCCCAATCACCCAATCAAAAGACACAGACTAGTGGGTTGGATTTAAAAACAGGATCCATCAATTGTTGCCTCTAAGAAATGCATTTCACCATTGAAGACAGACACAATCTTAGGGTGAAAGTAAATGGAACTACAAAAAAGAAGGCATCACTGTCTAATATCTTACAAAATGAACTTCTCACCAAAATTAGGAGAATTTTGTCAAAATTAGGAAAATTATGTCACTTCATACTAGTTGAGGAACAATCCTTCAAGAAGACATTACAATTCTAGACGAAAACACACTGAACACAGGTGTACCCAGTTTCATAAAACATATTACTAGATGTAATGGCATACATTTATCCCCACCACAGTAATAGCAGGTAACTTCAGTAACCCATTCCTACCAATAGAGAGGTCATCCGTACAAAAAATAAACAGAAGTATCTGAGTTAAATTATACCATAGATCAAAAGGGGCCTAACAGAACATTCCATCAGAACACTGTAGAATACGCAATTATTTCAGCAACCCATGGAATTTTCTCTAAAACAGATTATATTATAGGACACAAAGCAAAAGTCTTAGCAAATAGAAGAAAATGCAAATAGCTTCTTATGGTCTGTCTGACTGCAGGGGAATGTAATGAAATCAGCAACAAGAGAACCTGCAGAACTTACATTCACAAACTTCCAACAGCAGCGTATGGCAGTATGAATGGATCAGGGAAGAAATCGAGAAGGAAATATGTGCACTCTTTACTTTCTTCTCTTTTTGATAGATTTGCTACTTTCAAGTGCATACTTTTTCATCTTTTATGTTTGGACCATTGTGATACCTTCACAAGTGATTTTTTTCCTTATAGTTTTACTCTATTCCTCTTTAATTCTGTTTACTACTCTTCAGTATGTTTCCCTTAAAGTACCTGCATTTATCTTGTTCCTCTGAGAGAAGCTTTAGTAGAATGCTTAGTGGAATATACTGTTTGTATATTAAAACCCAAAATTTTGCTGGGCATGATGGTGCATGCCTTCAATCCCAGCACTCCGGAGGCAGAGGCAGGTGGATCTCTTTGAGTTCAAGGCCAGCCTTGTCTACATAGTGAGTTCCAGGACAGCTGGGGCTACAGGGAGACCCTGTCTCAAAAAGACCAAAAACACCCCAAAATTTTTAGCTTGACTTCATAATCCCCCTTGAAATCTAATTTCCAGCTTTTTTCCATTATTTTTATCCAGGTTAATCCTTTTGTCTCATTAACACAGTTTTCTATTTAGTTTTTGATGAATTTGCTGAAATCTCTCAATTCTAAGCTTTTGCTCATGTCTCTTTGTATTTATGAAATAACTATTAATTGATAACTGGCTTCCAGCTATTTCTTTTGTCTATAAAATTTTAGTCCTGCTTTTACCTTAAGGGATAGGTCAGATTCCACTGAGATCAGAATAAATTTCTTTTACTTAGTAGGTGTAATAGGTAGTATTTGTTGAATTTATTTACTTTTTGTCATTTTGAGATTGATGAGTATGATTATTTTTATCCCATTTATGTTGGCTCGTGAATGCATGAGCTTTTTATTTTTATCCTTTCTACAATCTATAGAAAAGCATCTACAGTCTTTTTAATTTGATTGCCACTAATCATCTAAAATTGATGCTAATATTAATTTTGAAAGATTTTTTTTATTAGTCATATAGTCGTTCACAAAAAGTTTGAATCTATTAAATGCTTCAAATGTATACTAGTTCAAAATCCATGCCTAAGTTTTTGATAATAAATGCATAAAAATGAAAGGAAGAGGTTAGATTAGATTAGTTGAAATATTATTAAATAGTATTGTTATTCCCCAGTATTAGGATTAAAGAAGTGAAATTTAAAATATATAAACAGGTGAGAGTGGAAATATCTTGAGACTTTCCTTAAAGGTGAGTGAAGAAGAGCCCACAAGAGGGCATGCACATCTAGAGAAATCTGACCTTTCCTGTTCTCAGGGTAAAAATGACTGTTCTACACATGTACTTCCAGACCTGTTCCCCCTTCCTGGAAAAAGAGTGGATCCTCACCACAACAGCTACACTTCCTATGCATTTTCTAGCACATGTTTATTTTTGGGTGTGTGATTTCCCAAACGTGAACAAAGGTCTTACAGAATGGAACAGTGAAATGCCCTGTAAACTCAGGCAGGATCTCAGATTGCATGTGCTTTTCTTTTTGGGGGGGTGTATTGAGAGCATTTTAATGTTCTAAGCATGTTCACCTTTTCTGTGAAAAAGTGTTAAGGTTTGCAAACTGTTCTTTGGATTATTAGCCCAAAATTCAGGCAGTGCTATATTTGTTGCTCTATTAATCCCTATAATAGAGGACTTCTTCAACAAGTTACCTTGAGAAATGCATGGCCTCATTGCGGTCTTCAGGTTTTCTTATTTAGTCCCTTTTATTTTTACCTTTGTCCTCAATATTATAGCTAACAAATAATTACTGAATACTCTTATTTTGTTTTATGCATGTGAATATATTGCCTGCATGTGTGTAAGTGCACCCATGTCATGCAGTGCAGTAGAGATCAGAAGAGAGCATCTGATTTCTTGGGAACTAGAGTTAATGATGGTTGTCAGCCGCCATGTAGGTGCTGGAAATTGAACCCAGGTCCTCTGCGAGAGCAGCCAGTGCTCTTAACCACTGAGCCATCTCTCCAACCCCATGAATACTCTTCTTACGAAGTTTTAAAAACGTATTTTAGTGAGTAAAGAAAGAAAATAGTGCTTCCACCCAGACTTTTGCGTATTTGGCTCTGGAATATTGTTTATGTAAATGAAAATCTTGCAATTTGGTATGTACCAAAACAGCAAAACAGGAGTGTGAGCTGCAGGAACTACCTGGATGGAGAAATCATTCTGAGCTGTGCTAAGATCCTCTTGGCACTCTTTACTGAAACAGGAATTTAAGCTTAATTGAAGAGATAAAAGTTATAGGTTCAGATGATGAGCTTGGTTGTACCACAGTTAAGCGGTATAGGGCTGATTGTCAGTATTGCTCTATTTTAAGTTATTCAAAAAACAAAACATAATACCCAAACTATACTTTGCAGTTCAAACCAAACTCTGGTTTTGACAGTTTGTCCTCAGTTAGGAATGTTAGTTGACAAAGTTAAATTATTCACAGAATTTAGCAAAGTAAAAAGGCCATAACGAAATTCAGTCCATATCTAGAGCTTTTTCCTAGCCCCACTGCCTTGGTACTTGGGTTTGTTCTCACTGTACATGGCACCACATAAAGCGGATGTTTGGAATATGTATCAGTGGGGCTCAGCCGAGTAGCTACTTACATTAAGTGTAGGCTTTTGAGTGTTGTAGCCTCTGAAGACATACAGTCTTAATTGATATTTGCTGCTCTACGGTGTATTACTTAGTGTGTTACTTATATCCTAGAATATACTTTGCCTGTTCTTTAGTTCTTTGACTTATCTCTACTTCTTTCTTTCTGTTTGTTTGTTTGTTTTGGGGTCTTTTTGAGACATGGTCTCCCTGTAGCCCCACCTGGCCTAGAACTCACAATATAGACCAGGCTGGCCTTAAACTCACAGAGCTCCACCTGCCTCTGCCTCTGGAGTGCTGGGATTAAAGGCATGTGCCACCATAGCCAAGGACTTATCTTTACTTTCTAGTAAGATTTAAATCTATTGAGGAGAAAAAGAAGAGAGAGCAGCACATGAACGTTTTTCTTTTTGCTTTTTAATATACTTGCCTTTAGTTTTTAAATATTTATGATTTTGAATAATAATTTCTATATTTTTGGGTATACTCATAATTATCTGGCCAGATAGTGGTCTACTTTTAAATTTTCATATCATTTAAAGCAACTTATTTCTGTTTTATTAAGTCAGTATCAAATATTATTCAATATGGAGAGGGTCCAATTTAAATCCAGGTTAAGTGGCCCATCCTATTTATTATGGTCTTTCAATGGCAGGAATAAGATCCAGATTGTCTGTGTTACCTTCTAGACCTTTATCTGTTATTCCCCACTGCTTTAAGACTCAGTTCAAAGGCCAGTGGAGTTCTGGCATTTAAAAGTGTAATTTTATCCACAGAAGGTAAGTGTATACCCAAAATGAAAGACCAGAGGTTCAGACTATGGCCAGGTGTTCCTGGAAGGTTAAATTGGACAACTAAATTGAAAAATGTTGCCTGCTCTTACAGTTTGTTGCTGTCTACTTAATTACCAAAGTTTCAGCTTGCTTATTTATGTGTCTTTTAATCTGCCCAGGTTCTGAAATTTATACCCTATTAGTGAGTATGTTATGCTGTCTCTGTCAGTGAAGTGGTGTGATGCATGTGCCTCTGAAATGCCTCCCCCTCACTTGAGTCTGTTTCTCAGATGTTGATGTTTTATTGTAATGAAGGATGATTAATCAGATTTCTAGGGGAGAAACAGTTAAAACTAAAGTTTGATATAAATATTATATTTTTGAGACTTTTAGGAAGTGAAGAAATTTTAGACTTAAAGAAAACTGAATTAGTCAAATGAGAAGAATATGATCCGATGCCAAATGATTTCAGAGGATAAGAGGGCAGGGAAGAGGTGTTGTCAATAAAACATGGAATGTAGGAATGTGTGGCCAGAATTGAGTCTTGCAGTTTCTTTATAGATAAAGTGAGAGGCCTAGTGTTTGTGGTACATCTTTAGAAGTTTGTTTTGAACAGTAGACCAAAGGGCATGTGAAACTTCTTGAAATAAGGTCACTCCCATTTTGTGAGAAATGGATGTAGACTTCAGTGTGGAGATTATGGGAATCAGCTGAAGATTTCACAGCAATTCTTTATAAGGATGTGCTAAGCTCTGAATTTAGGAAAGATCCAAATAGAAGTTTATCAGAGATGTGTGGTAGCAGGAAGACTTCTCTAGGTATGTTAAGTGCATCTTGCATATAAATTGAGCAAGATTCTTATGAAGGTCCAGAGACTGAGTATTGATGAGTTCCTATTAAAAATAGTTTCATGGTATTTATTATCTGTTGCTTATGGTCACACCAAGGGCAGTATAAACCCCCAAAAGAGTCTAGCATAAACAAATGTATAGTCTTCTTGGAGTGGGAAGAACAGCATATTTTGGGGAGTTTAAAGGCAAAAAATCCTGTGGGAATGTACTCAGGAAACCTCTATTCTAGAGCATTTTGAGGCTTCAGGGAATTAAAGATGTGTGGTATGTGTGTATATGTGTTTGCACGTGTGCATGCACATATGCTCATGAATTGGTGGATGAGAAATATGGAAGTAATATTTGTACTGGATGGACTACAAGTGGGATAGAGATGCCAGTGTCTGTTATTATTGGAGAGAGCCCAGGCTGGTGTTGGAGAAATAGATAGAAGGGTTGGTCCTTTGCTGATTTCAGTGATAGAATTGTTGCCTACCAGTTAATTTAGTTTATTTAACAAGCTTAAAAAAAAAATCAACGTAGCCTATTTTGATCTCCATACATAGGCTTAATTTCTTCATTGGCTTCTTCATTTTATCTCTATTTTCTCTAGAAATTAAGTTGAGTTTTGTTCTCTTTCTGACTTCTTTAGTGGAACACTTAGTATTAAATTTTTTCCAAAGTCAACAGTTTGTTTGTTTTTGGTCTTTTTGAGACAGGGTCTCCATATAGCCTCAGCTGATCTGGAACTCACTATGTAGACCAGGCTGGCCTTGAACTCACAGAGATCCTCCTGCCTCTGCCTCCCGAGTCCTGGGATTAAAGGCGTGCGCCACCACCCCTGGCAGAATTATCATTTTTACATATATCTTTTTTAAACTCTCATTTTAGGTTTATTGTCCTTAACCAGTGGCTCATTATGCATATATATTAAATAGCGTATGTGTAAGAATAGAAGTAATTTAAAGCTCCATTAAACAACTTCTGAGCCAGAGAGTTGGCTCAGGCCTGACAGTCTGGCACCCAAACGGTACCAGGAGAGAAATCACTCCCATGAGTTGTCCTCTGACCTCCATAGGCGTGCACACACACACACACACACACACACACACACACACAAAATAAACAAACAACTTTTGGGTATTTTTTTTCATCACTATAATAATCTGATCTCTTTTATGAATATGTTCACCTGACCTCTACCATCACTTAAATATGTCCACTCAACATGTGCATTGAAGTTCTCAGATTGCTTCATTTTAAAGAGAAAAAGACACAGAACTCATTATTTGAAAGATTTTCTTCAAAGCCAAGATTAAGACCATTACCTTTCATACCTTTTACTTTTTGATATTTTTATGAATATTTGAGAATTTTATCTATGCATTGAATGTATTTTGATCATCCTCTCCCCCTACTACTCCCCTTAGCTTTTTCTGGAACCAACCAGCCTCCCTACTTCCGGTCCTCCTTTTTGTGTTGTTCATATACTCGTGGGTATGGGGCCATATACTGGAGCAAGGTTGACGTGCCAGGGAGCATACGTCTAGAGAAAATGGACTTTTCTTTCCTTAGCAGCCATCTACTGCTCCTCAGCTAAGGGTCTACTTTAATTTTGCCAACCTCAGAGTACTATAGAGAATTCTACCAGCTGTGGGGCTGGACAGATGGTTCAGGGATTAAGGCTGCCCTTGCAGAGGGCCTGGATTCAGTTCCCAGCACCCACGTGGTGGCTAACAACTGCCTGTAACTCCAGGTCCAGTGGATTTGATGCCCTCTTCTGATCTCTCCAGGCACTGCACGACACAGTATATTGCAGGCAATACACTCATACACATAAACTAAAAGTAATAAATATTTGAAGAAAATCTACCAGTTGGAAAACATCATCCTTTGCTCATTTGCAGGTTTGTAAGCCTCAAAGATGATCCTGTGAAACTTTGCTATGGTATGAGTTTATAATTAACAGTATAATCCACATAATATTAAATTCCCTTAAAAGCATACTTCATCTACATTATTACAAGCTGAAAAATCTCAGCTTGAATAATTTAGGAAATAAATAAGGATTTTTAAATACTATAAAATTTTATTCTGTGTTCTAAATGTTTTCATTAATTTGTAAAGTACTCCAAAGACATGTGATGCATCTCTGTTAAAGGAAACAAAAGACTAAGAGTAGACATCTTGATGGTAATTTCTGAGATCATTATTTATAGTTTTGGCAGTAGAAGATAGTTTTCTTTTCTTTTCTCTCCCTCCTTTCATGATGAGAATCTAGCCTAGTGCCTTGAGATGCTGATTATGTGCTGTCTCACTGAGCTACACCTCCAGAGCATGGTATCTGCAGATAAAAGGGGAAAAATCATTGGATATTCTGTTATCCAGATTTTACCCTGATTGTGATCAATCTTCAAACACAAAGGTAGACAGTTTATAATTTTGCTAAATTAGACTTTGGTTACATGTACTTGAAATACTCTAGTTCATAGTTGCTTTACTGTCAGGGGCTGATTGCTAAAGATAAATACTGAATGAAATTTGTCTTGTCTACGGCCAGAGCCATCTTTCTATTTCTTTTCCAGATTCTCAAAGACTATAAAGCTTTATGGTAGCATGGCTGTATTGTCTTGGAAGGCACCAGTCATTGTCTTTTCTAAAGGAGTTTTTACTGGTTATGATGTTGCTCTCAAATATAACAGAGATGTTAGGAGTTTTTGGTATATTTAAAAGAGTCTTCTCTATCTTTATTACTACATTAGGATAATTCCATGGCATACCAACCTCCAGATACACTCATATGCTTAAGATTCTTATATTTAGTTACTTGATATTTGAGTAATTCTGTACATGTAAAAGACAGTGGTAGTGGGTTCAGTGGTAAGTGGTAGTTCTTAGAATATTTCAGAATTAGAGAATAGGCTAAATGTGTAATTTTCTGATAGGAAATAGCCTTTTTTTCTTTAAAGAGATACAAGGGATTAATTAGTTTTAAAGCATTTTAGACATATTCTGTTAATTCCCATGATAACTATGTAAAAGCTATCTCCATCTTAGAGCAGAAAGAAATAAAATTGCTTTCAGAAAGTTTTTTCCATCTTTTCCATAATATTGTTACTCTCTCTGCCAATTCGTACCTCTATGTTTCCGCTGAAAGGATTTACAGTTTATGTAGTTGTGTTCTAGTCACAGTTTTATCAGAAAAGTACTGTGAACAGTCTGTTTCAGTCAGGGACAATAGGTACATGTGTATCTGTGTGGTACATGTATTTTTAAGTATTTATGGGGTGTAAGAATGAAATAGTAGCTCTGTATAGTAACAGTCATCATGTGTTTCTTAACCTACTGTTTCATTCCCATACAAATGAGCTCTGTGAAATTATTGTGGCAAAAATACCAATGTTTGTCTTCCACTCAATTTATCTGCACTTCATAAAAATTCTTAAATATGACTTCATCCTCAAGCTTGCTTTGCAGTATGTGAAGTCATTAGGATAATTCCTAAATATTTATGAAGTAATTCTGATTTTTGCAGGTGTTGTATAGTCTTAGGAATGTGTAGGTTAATTTGGAACATAATTTATTTATTTTTTTTTGCATGATTGTTCATCTTTTAAAAGCCATATTACAGTAAATCCACCTTTGTGATCCAGTTTTACTGACAGTTGTTTTTATAGCTTTCTGTAGTATTTTGGTAGGCATAAATGTTGGGTAGTGTTCAATGTATCCTAATTGAAAAGCTAGACCAATTGCTTTAGAGATAATACAGAGATTTCATTGTATTTATGTTACGTGCTGCTCTTTGTAAAATTCTGTTATGTAGAATGCTTGGGTACGACTAGCAGTTTCAGTTTGGGAAAAACAAGGGTAACAAAATAACTGCTAAGTACTCTGAAGAAAGTATATTTTAGGGGCTAAGAGGAGAGTAATACTCCTTAGTAGAGTGTTGTGTAGTATGAATGAGGAAACAAGTTCAATCTCTTGTCCTGCAGAGGGAAGGGATTAAAAGAAAGATTTTGAGCAGTCCTACTATATACACACAGATTAGATACAGTACATATGTTAACTGTATTCTGCCATGTCACAATATATACTTATATTAAAAATCATCCTGTATACTGTAAATATGTATGAGTTGTATTTGTCATTAAAAATATTTGTTTATATTTTTAATTTATGTGTATGAGTATGTTGCCTGCATGTATATAAGTGCACTTGTGAACTCCCTTTACTTCCCTGGGATGCACATCCTCCTGTGTCCTCGTACCAGCACCTTTCCTGGGTAAGTCCAGCAGAGCCCACAGCCTTGACTCCCCCAGCCTCTTTCACCCTCCCAGCTCCCTTTCCTGGGTACTGGCCCATTTCTTGTCTTGGTACCCCAGACACCTGGGCTAACCTCTCAGCCCAGAGCCACCACTGCTTCCTGATCCTTTGCATCTAGACCCAGTTCCTCCCTGTGGTCCCCAGGAGCCCTCTGGGCCTGGTCCTGCCCTCACCTCCCTTTATTTCCCTGGGCTACTCAGCCTGCAGGAATCCTGGTGCCAGCACCTTTCCTGGTTCCTGGGAGTCCTCTGGGCCTGGTTCTGCCCTCACCTCTTGCTTCCTGTGCTGCACAGCCTCTAGTGTCCTGGTGCAAGTACCTTTACTGGGTATGTCCAGTGTGCCCACTGGGCCTTGACTCCCCCAGCCTCTTTCACCCTCCCAGCTCCCCCACTGCCTCTCACCTCCTAGCCTAGGTACTGGCCCATTTCTTGTCTTGGTACCCCAGACATCAGGGCTAACCTCTCAGCCCAGAGCCACCACTGCTTCCTGATCTTTCACATCCAGACTAACCCAGTTCCTTCCAGTAGTCCCCATGCCTCTTCCCACCCCCACCTCCCTTTGCATCCATGGGTGGCACAGCCACCAACTTCTGTGAGAGCATCTTTCCTGGGCCCTGCTCTGAGGCCAGCCCAGCCCCCAAATTCCTGAGGACAGTATCTTTCCTGGTTCAATATACATAAGTCATAAACGTCATAAATCATATAAATGGGCTCAAAGACAAGAACCACATGGTCATCTCAATAGATGCAGAGAAGGCCTTTGACAAAATTCAACATGCATTTATGTTCAAAGTCCTAGAGGGAATTGGACTGGAGGGAACATACCTCAACATAATTAAAGCCATATATAACCAACCCACAGCCAACATCATTCTACATGGAGAAAAACTGGAAGCATTCCCATTGAAATCAGGAACCAGACAAGGGTGTCCATTGTCTTTCCTCCTCTTTAACATAGTGCTTGAAACTCTTGCAAGAGCAATAAGACAAGAGAAGGAAATTAAAGGTGTAATAATTAGAAAAGAAGAGATCAAATTATTCCTTTTTGTAGATGTTATGATATTATATCTAAGAGATGCCAAAGATTCCACCAGAAAACTCCTAGAAATTAACACATTCAGTAAAGTGGCAGGTTACAAAATGAATCTACAGAAGTCTATAGCCTTTCTATATACCAATAACAAGCAGTCAGAGAAAGAGTACATGGAAACACTCCCCTTCACAATAGCTGCAAAAAAAAAAAAAAAAAAAAAAAATCTCAGAATAAACCTGACCATAGACATTAAAGACTTCTACAATGAAAATTTTAAGTCTCTACAAGTTTGAGGAAGACATCAGAAGATGGAAGGACCTCCCATGCTCATGGATTGGAAGAATTAATATTGTGAAAATGACCACCCTACCAAAAGCCATTTATAGATTCAATGCAATGCCAATCAAAATCCCCATGACATTTTTCACAGAATTGGAAAAAACCATCTTAAGATTCATATGGAAACACAAAAGACCTCAGATAGCCAAAGCAACCCTGAGCACTAAGAGCAATTCCAGGGGGATTACTAGACCATTTATTAAACCCTTACAGAGCTTTAGCCTAAAAACTGCATGGTACTGGCACAAAAATAGACCCATAGATCAATGGAGCAAAATTGAAGACCCAAATATGAGTACATGCAATTTCAGCCACCTGATATTTGACAAAGGGGCCAAGAACATTCACTGGAGGAAAGACAGCATGTTCAGCAAATGGTGGCAGCAAAACTGGATCTCCACCTGTACAAGAATGAAACTAAACCCCTGTCTTTCAGTTGCAGAAAAGTCAGCTCCAAAATGGATCAAAGACCTCAATGTGAAGCCTGAAACTCTGAAACTGTTAGAAGAAAATATTGGCAGTAACTTACAAGAGATAAGTGTAGGAAAGGTTTTGCTTAACCAGGTATCAATTGCTCAGGAAACAAGGTCAGCAGTCAACAAATGGGACCACATTAAACTAAAAAGCTTCTGTACATCAAAGGAGGAAACCAGGGAAGCGATTAGAAAACCCACAGAATGGGAGAAACTCTTCACCAGCGACACACATGACAGAGGTTTAAAATCCGGAATATATAATAAACTCAAAAAAAAAAAAAGAATCAAGAAAGGAAGCAGCCCAATTAAAAGATGAGCTAAGGTACTGAACAGAGAATTCTCAAAAGAAGAATGAAAGCTGTCTAAGAAGCATCTTCTAAAAGGTGTTCAGCATCACTAGTCATTAGGGAAATGCAAATTAAAACCACTTTAATATCATCTTACCTCAGTCAGACTGGCTAAGATCAAGAGAACAAATGGTACCAAATTTTGGAGAGGATGTGGGGAAGGCAAACGCTCATCCACTGCTGGTGGGACTGCAAACGTGTTCAACCCATATGGAATGCAGTGTGGAGACCTTTTAAAATACTACAAATGAACCTACCCTTTGACCCAGTTATACCACTCCTTGGCATATACCCAAAGAACTCATCCTATTGCAGAGACACTTGTACATCCATGTTTGTTGCTGCTCTTTTTACAATAGTTAAGAGATGGAAGCAACCTAAGTGCCCCTCAACTGACAAGTGGATGATGAAAATGTGGTTTATTTTTATGATGGAGTTTTACTCAGCAGTAAAGAAATTGAAATCATGAAATTTGCAAGTAAATGGATGGAACTAGAAACTGTTATACTAAAAAACACAGACACAGAAAAAAAAAAAAAAGACTTATGTTCTCCCTCACATGTGGATTCTACCGTGATAAATGTTTATGTATCCAGACATAGCTACAGGAACCGGGACAATGAAAGGGAACCAGGGAGGTAAAGGAAAAGAAAGAATCTGAAAGAGAAGAACAGTAGGAAATAGGTGTAAGGGATATAATTATAATAATCGGGTTATTTTAAGGGGGGGGGAAGGTTATACAAGGAACCTAGGGGATAAAGGGAAAGAAGGCGCTCAAGAGAGGTGGGACCATAGAAGAAGGGTATTATTGAGGGAGAAATGGAAAAAATGGGGCACCTTAAATGGGGAAATCATGGTGGAAGGGTTAGACAATGTGAGAGATAAATAATGTCTAGGTAGTTTTAAAAAACCAGAGGGAACCAGATTAGTTGTACAACCTACTTACAAATTATATATACAACCATATCAAACAATATAATATATGCCTAGGCAAGGTTTATCTGAGAGTCTTTGGTCTTTGCATAAGCTTTATCTACATGGCGCATGGTAATTAAAAGTACCAGACTGGTGGAACTAACCTTCTTGGATGTTTAACAGCCATTCTATGAGGCCTATACTAATTTAGACAGAAGGACATAAAGGACAGTTTTTGCTCCTTGCTCAACTCCTAGGTCAACTAAGTTCCAAGGGACTAAGAGCATCTCTGAAAATGTCCTGTACCTGTGGTGTCCTCTTGATCAGTGAGGTTGTGGAGACCCCACCAGATGGACTTGAACCAGTGTCTAGTCTACAAAGAGGAGGGTCAACACAGAGGAAACATTTCCTTCATGATTCCAAGGGAAGCCAGCCATGGTTGAGTAGGACCTTTGACTTATCTTCACATAGATGAAACTGGTAAAAGAAAGGAGCCAGGGGCTCCTCCCAAGCCCATGTCACCTCTGAGGAACAGATCCTTACACGACCTTAAGAGTAAAAATAAAGTGGTTTATCTGGGCCCATTGTAGTGTCTAAAACAATCAAAAGGATAGTATAACCAAAATTAATGAGGTCAATATAGTTTTTTATGAATCCACTTATATTGCTAAAGGCTACATAACAAGAAACAGTGCCCGACAGGAAATAACCTCCCTTTGAGTTCTTGACTAGGTTGGCTCATAAGACTCCCAGATAGTACCCCAACATAAAACTGGGAAAATGAACAGAAGACACAATATTCCTTATCTAAAGGAATATTGACAACTGATTGCTGCCAGATGAAGAACAGCTGATCTTCCTTAAACAAGGCTCTCTAGATAGGCTGACTAGATTCAGCAAATGGACAAGTACTGGGGAGTGGTTGGGGGGCACCTACAACACAGTGGACAGCAAAAGGGATGACAGAGCATATTGACTCTGGTGGGGCGGAGAGGGTTGGGAGGCCATGGGATAATGCCATTTGTGAAGTGGGTATTTAGATGAATAAGATTGTATGGGATGTTCTGTATGAGATACGTACAAAAAAATCAACATATTAAAAAGAGAAGACATATTTGAGGAGGAAGCATAAAATTTTACTTCATGTTAATTAGTAGAGGTGATAAACATTACCTTTGAAATCTACCTGATGACTTTATATCCATCCTCGGGTGCCAAGAATCTGAGTGTAACTGACTATGACCAGTAATAATCAGATCCATAGAGATTAAAGCACATGTGCAAACATCTAAGTGTTAGAAACATTAAAAATATTGGAAACAGTGTATTTTAAAATGAAATGGAGATCTTATTTAAAGGTTAAAAACTCATTCAATTTTATGTCCTACACGATTTATACTGAGTTCAGTATTGTATAACTGTATTAATTTAACTGTAAGCCTAAAAATTACAGCCACTTTTGAAAGAGAGGTATTCTTTCTCTGGACATTGTTATTGAATATGTTAAAGGTGTAATGAAATGCTTCTTCTAATCATGTGGTTATTAAATAAAAAAAAATGCTAAGAGAAAGAAGCCAGACAGAAAAAAAAAATGCATTTGTGTTGTGTTATGCTCACAGAGGTCAGAATCATGTGTCAGATCCCCTGGAACTGGAGTTACAGATAGTTGTTTGCCACCATGTGGGTGCTGGTAACCGAACCTGGGTCCCGTACAAGAATAACCAGTGGTATTAATCAGTGAGCCATCTCTCCAGCCCTGTTACTCATTTCATTTGTCACTCCAGTTCTAGGGGATCTGACACCCTCTTCTGTCCTTACTGGGCATTGCATAACATAAGTGCACTTACATACC
Source organism: Nannospalax galili (assembly GCF_000622305.1). Classification (NCBI taxonomy): domain Eukaryota; kingdom Metazoa; phylum Chordata; class Mammalia; order Rodentia; family Spalacidae; genus Nannospalax; species Nannospalax galili. Next base: position 135,232 of record NW_008332087.1, read on the forward strand.
TGCAGGCAAAATACAAACACACGCCTGTGCGTGCACACACACACACACACACACACACACACACACACATTGAAAACCACTGAAGTCAGACCAGTACTTTAAAATGCTTTGTTGTGTGCCTGTGGTGTGTTTTTCAAGGTAGTATTTGAGGACCAGCATCAGTGTTACCTAGAAGGTTGTTAGATATAGTCTCTGCCAGTTTCTAGGTTACTCCATAAGAATTTTCACTTAAACAGATTCTCTGAATGATTTGTATGCACATTAATGTTTGAGAAGCTATCCTATGGAAGACATAAGACTAGTCATTTGGTCAAGAAAGAAATACTTTTGTAACTAAAGTTATAAAGTTATTAAAATTTAGAAGTGGTGTATTAGCATTGTAAAACGAATCTTACCCCTCTAAAATATGTATTTGGCTTTAATTTAATTTAATTTTAATAGAAGGAAGAGTTTGATTTATGGTTCCCCAGGGATTAGAGTCCATCATGGTGGGCAGGCATGGCAGGAGGCGACAAGGCAATCGGAGCAGAAAGCTGAGAGCTCACATCTTCAAGCAAGCACAGGAAGCAGAGAGATAAACCGGAAGTGGGGAAGCTATATACTCTCAAAGTCACACCTAATGACATGCTTCCTACAGCATGACCATATCTTCTAAAGGTTCCATCATCCTCCCCAAACAGTTCCATGAACTGGGGACCAATTGTCCAAATACTTAGAATCTATGGGGGACACTCATTTCACCATATTCCACTCCCTGGCACCTGTAGGCTCAAGGCAGTATCATAATGCAAAATGCATTTAGTCCAACCTTGAAAGTCTTTTTACAGTCTTGACACTATTCAAAAAGTCCAGATTCCAAAGTGTCTTCAGAGACTCAAGGCAATCTTTAATTCGCTGTAAAATCAAAAACCAAATTACATACTTTCACCATGCAATAGAACTGAATACACATTCCCATTCCAAAAGGGAGGAATGGAGACAAATTGAGGAGATACCAGACTGGAGCAAGACCAAAAACCAGGAATGCAAACACTAAATCCAGTAGCTCCATGTCCTATGTCCTGGACTTTACTTCCAAAGGGCTTATGTGGCTCAGCCCTTCCTTGGTAGGTGTCTCCTTGGTAGATGTCTCGTGCTTCTGGCATCTCCATCATGTGACCTCTACTACCAACTAGGCTTTACCCTCACAGTTTCATGTAATGGCCTCTCAGGGTCCCTTAGTAGGCAATAGCTTTCTTGCAGGGGCTCCCCTGCTATACACTTCCTGTACTACCTGGCTCTCTGAAACTGAGGAGGAAGAACCTATTGCCCCTTCACGCTTGCATCTTTCATGCCTCTAAAGCCATGTGGACAACACTGCCAAGTTTGGCTGCCAGTTTGGGGTTAACTCTGGCTCTCTTCATCTACATTACTATCACCTTTTTTCTGTTACAGTTTTCTAGGAGCTGAAAACTCCTTTGTCCTTTTCCTTTCATAAGGAAGCTTAGCTGGGTGGAGTCTTTTTCCATTGGCTTAGTGCAAATCTGGAGGCCTCTCCTTGAAGGCCTAATCTCCTTATCAAAAGAGAGCCTTTCCTTCAGCCCAGGCCTTGGTGTCAACATTAAGTGTACTAGTCCTCTTTTTCTCTTCAAATTTTATATTTCTTATTTCTTCCTGCCCCATTTGCTCGTTTTTTTTTTTTTTTTTTTGGAGATCTGCATAATATTCACCACTACTAACCATGCTACCAATTCTATTTTAGGATATCTTAGAATTTTCTCTGCTAAAAAAATAAATCCTTTGTATTTTAATTTAGCCTCAGGCAAGCTCTTAGGCTATGGGCAACAGCAGCTAAATGTTTTGGTAAAATATCCCAGTTGGTGCTTAAGTCCTCATTTTCCTTTATTAATACCTTGCTCTCTACACTGCATTTTTCGAGACTTGTACTAGAGTGGCCTACTAAGCTCTGCTTACAACATTCTATTGCTCTTTTAGTCCAACCTCCAATTTTCCACATTCTTCGAAAAATATGGTTCTTCACAGCAGCAGCCCACTGTCTGGCACTAACTTCTGTATTAGTTACTTTTCTGTTGCTGTGATAAAACACCATGTCCAAGGAAACTTCTAGAAGGGAGAGTTTATTTGACTTATGGTTCCAGAGAGATGAATCCATCATGGTTGGCCAGGCATGGAAGGTGGTGGCAGGAGGCAGCTAGAACAGAAAGCTGTGGGTTCACATCTTCAAGTGGGCACAGATTGAGAGGGGGGGGAGGGGAGGGGAGGGGAGGGGAGGGGAGAGGAGTGGAGAGGAGGTAGAGAGAGAGAGAGAGGAAATGTGCAAGCTACATATTCTCCTGTTTTAATTTTTAAATGTGTATGAGTGTTTGGGTGCATGCCTTCCAGTGCAGCCGTGCATGTAGTGCCTATGGATGCCACAAGAGGGCATCACATTTCCCAGAACTAGAGTTACAGATGGTTGTCAACACCATGTGGGTTCATCAAACCTGGTCCTCTGGAAAAACAGTCAGTGCTCTCAACTGCTGAGCCATGTCTTCAGCTCCACAAATGTTCACTTTGAAAGCATTTTTCTTAATAAAATTATCACTCTTTTCTTGATTAAAATCTATTTGGTGTCTGTTTTGGTGTATGAGGACCAGATTCCCTCCTCAGGGAGTTTAGAGTCAAGCCTGAAGCTGTCCTTGAAAGTTATGCTCCTGACCACAAGCAAAATTGTGTTATTCTGAGATATGATCACATGGTTCTATTGGCTAGATTTCCTTCAAGTATGGTTCAGAGATACTAGAAATATTTTCTACTGTCATATCATTTTTCATTATGCTTTATGGATTTAAAATTTAAAAAATGAAGTAATAGAAATGTTTAAATGTATTTTCTGTTATTAGAGTTAATGTAAAATTTATGAAATGCTCTATCTCTTGCTTTTCAGTTTATCTTAAAGAAAAAAAATCTTTTTTTAGTCTGTTAACAATATCTGAAAACTCTCTTTGCCCTCTTGACTGAGATGACTCCTGGAGGTTATAGACATTTTTGGTGATTGCTCAGGTGTGTTACTTTACTTCTCAGTATACAGAGGATACTACAACACAAATGAAATTTTTGCTCTAAAGCCTGAAACCACAGTGGTGGAGCACCAGCAATTAGGAACTTGTGGTCATCCCTAGCTCTTTCATGCATGCTGGGGTTGGGTCTGTGGTTGGGCATATGGTTTAAAAACTATTGTCCTAACCCTAGAATACTACCATGATGGATACTAACCTAAAAACCTATATTAACCTTCCTTTTTAATAATGGTAAAGAGGGCCGGGCATGGTGGTGCACGCCTTTAATCCCAGCACTCGAGAGGCGGAGGCAGTCAGATCTCTGTGAGTTCAAGGCTAGCCTGGACTACATAGTGAGTTCCAGGACAGCTGGGGCTACAGGGAGAGCCTGTCTCAAAAACAAAAAAGGTAAAGAGATTTTTCTCCATGCCTCCTTTAATTCTGTTTTCATCTACTAGCTTGTCTATCTAGAATGGATGGCCAAGAAATCATGTGGGACTGGGGAAAAGGCACTTAGACATAAGCATGACTTCTAGTGACAGTTGTCTGTCATTAAGTTACTAAACATATTGATAACAGCAGAAAAGGGACAGTGTCATTAAGTTTCTTTTAAGCAAGGAATTGATGGAAAAAATGCTAGTGTATTACATTATAAGGTTGTAAGTGCCATTCTATGCACTCTGTTCTGAATATATTACTCTTTGAAGTTCTGATATATTTAAAAAATACTAATACTAGCATTTATTGGTTCATTCATATCACAAATATTTTCCCCCACAAATTTTTGAGACCAAGGAGCTACTTTGTTAGGTACTGCTGTAAGCTGTAATTTATATTGTTATTTTTCCATTAAATAGTCATGTTATTCATTTTTTAGTGAAAATAAGAAAATATTAGAGTAAAGAAATGACTATTGTTCCATTTAAGGATTAATTTAGATAAGTTTGTATTGTGTGTACTGAAAGGTGAATATACAGCTGCTGTCTAGGTGTCTCACCCTGCCTGGTAAGCAGTCATGTCTAAGTGTTTTATACCAGGCCTGGTGAACACTACCCAGTGCGGTTATGTCTTTGTCCCATACCAGGCCTAGTGACAATGTACCTACTGTTCAGTCATGACTCAGTGTCTGACAGCAGGCCCAGTGAACACTGCCTGCTGTGTGTAGGTGTCTCACATCCTTCCTGGTGAACATTGTATCCACTGTATAGTCATGTCTAGGTATTTCACACCAGTCCTGGTGAACACTTGTGCCCTTTTGCTCCATAGGAAAATGACTCAGGCACTTTGGATACTGTGGGCGCTGTGGTTGTGGACCACGAAGGGAATGTTGCTGCTGCTGTCTCCAGTGGAGGCTTGGCTTTGAAACATCCAGGGAGAGTTGGGCAGGTAAGGCATTATGGGGTTGCTAAGTAAGTGCCTTTTCAAAAAACAACTGTGGAATTTTCTAGGCATAATATTTAAAGTACTAAGGACAATTTTTTTGTTAGATAAAATAGATATCATTGTTTAATAGTTGCCTTTTATAAATCAAAAACAAAATTCCTTTTCAATATTTATTTCCTTAAAAAGCCCATCTCATAATAATGACAGATTCTTTCTGATCCTTATAACTGGTAATCCTAGTTTTACTGCCTGGGGACTGGCTGTTGAAATGTAGACATTTAATAAATGTATATTGATTTCTACTTTATTTTGTAAATATTATTTTCTCTAGGAGCAAGCACTCCCTGACTATATTCCTCATTGTTTTTTTAAGTGGGAAAGGATTTTACAGGAACATTTTTTATTTCCCTTCATTCAAGGGACAGTAACATTTTAGCATTCTACATTCTTCCTCTGCCTAACATTTTAGCCATTTCATAAAATAGTTAAGATTTCAGGACACCACCATATTATAGACACAAAAAGTCCAACATTGATGAGGATTAATTTATGTGCAATTCGCTTATTCTTAGTTCTCTTGCAGAGTTTTTTCAACATGCTTTCCCCGCCACCAATCTTTAATTCCTCAATGAGAATGAAATTTAACAATGCATTTTATGTTTTAAGTGCTTTGGATATGACCCAATTTGGCACTTCATTTATGAGCTTAGTAAATATTTGTTATGTGAATAAATGATTCAAGACGCTCTCATGGAGACCAGTCTTTGGATCTTATCTTACATGTGGAATATGGTTTGTTATGATTTATGTCTCATATTTGAAGAAAACTTTATGTCATTATTACTTTAGTTGTGGTGGTTATGTTTGGAGTAGACTGTGATTTGTGTGAGATTTCTATGAAAAGCCCCTATTGATGTTCTCTTAATCTGCCTTTTATGAGAACAAACTTCTTATAATCATATACCGGAGGAATGTGGAAGGAAATAGCACCAAATTTTTTGCCATTTTTGTCTACATATTAATGGGGGCCGATTACTTAACCACATGTGTAGTGCTTAGAACTCATTGTAAATGCCTTTGTCTAGTCCTAGTATTTTTTTCCACATTACACAAGCCTGTATTTTTGTCAAGTTTGGAGTAAGAAAATTAAGCTTGGTGTGTCATATTTAGATGTCCTAGTGGAAAAGAGTAAAGGAAAGGCAGCAGAGTTACCTTCATTCCATTGTGATTCCCTGACTTTCTCACTGTTTTCTGTTTATTTGGGTTAGTGAAATAGCAACAACAGAACTAAGGCTAGCTTTGGACTGTGTTAACAGGATGTTATGTCCAGCAATCTTGGAGCCATTCTGCCACACACATAGGACTTGCATAAAATTTATGTATTGATTTGCTCCACTTGGCTAGTTTACAAATACACAAGTTGTGAGAGGTGAAAATGCGTGCAATAGAGGAATCAAGGTGATCATAGGAAAGCCCTGTTACTTAATTTCTGGGCGTACTCAAGCCCTGGCTGATGATGCCAGATCTCAGGTCCTTACCAGATGCTAATTCAGAATCTCTGTAAACCAGAGTTCTTATTAGTAAGTTTCCCAAGAAACTCAACATACTTCTAGTTAGAAAACTATTCTTTTAGGGCAACTGCTTTGTTTTCAAGGGGCCATCAGATCAACTAGCTGACAAAGTATGAAAAGGAAAGATTCTGACTATTCAATTTAACTAGTTTGCCCCAAGGATTCCCATCTCTGCCTCTCCAGCTCTGGGATTACAGGTGACTGCCATGTCTGCCTGGCTTTTTTATGTGGGTTTTGGAGATCTGAACTCTGGTCATGCTTACATGACAAGTGCTTTGTCTATTGCGCCATATCCCCAGTTCTATTGAATTAATTTTTTGAGTGGCTACAATGTTTATACATGTTTATGAGGTATAATAAATTCATGTACACATAGGGGTTACTAGATACTGGGGAGACTGGGGGTATAGGATCAGGAAAGGAATACAAAGTTTTAACTGGGTATGAAGATTAAGTTCTGGTGTTCTGTTTCACAGCAGAATGAATATGATTAACAGTAATGCATTATCTATTGTATATGTCAAAATTGAAGATAGAGCCTTAAGACTTTTTGTTTAAGTGGTGTTTTGTGTGTGTGTGTGTGTGTGTGTGTGTGTGTGTGTGTGTTTTTCTCTTGCTCTTTTTGAGACAGGGTCTTCCTGTAGCCCCAGCAAGCTTGGAACTCACCATGTAGACTATGCTGACCTCAATCTCACAGAGATCCCTTTGCCTCTCCCTAGTGCTGAGATTAAAGGCATGTATCACCACACCCAGCTAGCCTTGAGAGTTTTGAAAACACTGTTTTCATAGTTTCTATGCAATCTCTGGTATTATCAACTATTTTTAACTTTATTTTTTCTTTTAAAATAAAAAAAAATTTAAATTTTTATCAAGCTTTTGTACATTTCATAGCACAGTTCTTAATCAAATTTAGACTGCCCTCCCCAATCCATGCTCCCCACCCCACTGGATCTTATGTATTCCACCATACATGTTAAGTCCTAGCCAGTAAAGCATTTGTATCCAGATGTCTTTCTGTGAAAATTCATCCACTGGAGTCTGGTCAGCCTATCTAGAGATTGTTGTTAAGGCCTATTCTCCCTTACCCAGTAGTAATCAGTCTCCAGCAGTTCCCAGACTAGGGCCGGCTCACCACCATTTTCCCTCTCTCCAGTCTGGATCCTTGTCTGCTTGAGTTGGCCTGGGTCCTGTGCTCAGTACCACCATTGCTATAAGTTCATATGTGCAAGCTTCCAGTGTCCTGAAAGCCTCTGCTTCCCTATGTTCATAGACCAGCCCTGGCTCTTACAGTCTTTCCACCCCCTCTTCCACCATGGTCCCTAAGCTGTGGGTGGGTGAGGTTTAATATAGAGTCCTATTCAAGAACACATACTCTTCAGTCTCTTATTCTCTACAACTTAGCCATTTGTGGCCTTCTGTGTGCATCGTACTCTGTTGTACAAGGAAGCTTCACTGGTGAGAGTTGAGGGATGTACCAGTATTCTCTTCACCCCCTATTCCACTATGCTCCATGAGCTTTAGGTGCAGAGGTTTCACTGTAGGCATGTCACCTAGGACTGGGCATCTCTCAGATGTATATATTCTCTGTATGTGAGCAGTTGTGGAACTCTGCAGTAGCCTCCATTTGTTGAAGAAAGAAGCTTCTTTGATGAGTGGTGTACTGTGTACTTGTCTGTAAATATAAGGATCAATATTTAGCATATGGTAAGAAATTTCATTTGTGTAGAGTAATGGCAGAGATAGGTTTTTCTCTAGGATCTGTGACCTCCCTAGCCATGTATATTTGGCTATAATTACAGTGCCACCAATGAATTCATTCTTTTTGAGAGGGCTTTAAGTCCAATTAGATAGCTGTTGATTAACCCCCAAATAACAGTGCCACTACTGCACTAATTGAGGTAGTTTGCTGTGCCAGTTGTTCGTTTTTTTGGCTTTAGGACTGGGTTGGATGCTGGATTGATTTTCTCCCTTAGTAGCTTGCATAGTATTCTCCAGAACTATGAGAACTAGTCTTAAGGGAAAAGGCTTCCAGGTCAGTTCCTGCCCTATTTCTTCAAGTCCTGTGTCTGAATTATGACCTGTCTTCAACAGTAGGGTCTTACCTTCAAGTTCTGGGAGATAACCAAGGGCTCCTGTAATAGCCTCTGTTATTTTGGGAGTCCCTTAGACTACTCTGACCAACCACTCAAAGGGAGGTCTTTCCTGTCTGGCACTGTGCTCCTTGCCATACAGCCCCTAGGTGTACACCTGCACTAATATTCAGATACTGTATGTGTATTTTTCAGGGGGTTCCTAAGCCAAAACAATTCCCTGTGTCTTGCCACGGCACCCGTGATCGACTCATCTCTTTCCTCTCTCTCTCCCTGTTCAACCTCCCTCCTCTCTTCCCCAGTCCAGCGTACCAATTATCCCCCCCTCCCCCCATAACACCCACCTTCCCCATCCCCCCTCTTCTGAGCTTCCTCCTCCCCCACCCCCATTGTCCCCTGCATGTCTCTCCCTCCCCCCTCCCATCTGAACACTCCCACTTTCCCCATCTCTCCCTGATAGCACCTTTTCCCTTTGATGCCCCTCTTTCAGGCTCTTTCTATTGAGTTTTTGCCATTTTCATACAATATAATTTTATGTTATTTAGATTCCCTCCCTTATCTACACCTCTCCTTATTGCCCCCATCCAATTTCATGTACTCTATTATATATGTAATACAACCTATATAATCTGATTTGTGTTCCCAAAACGTTCTTCACTATAGTTCCATCCACTGGAGCCTGGGCAACCTACCAAGAGTCAAATCACTGTAAGAGACTCTCTCTCTCCCTCCCATCAGCCATCAGTTGCCAAAAATATCTTAGGTTGTGTGGCACTTGTGCATGCTGTCACCATTGCTGTGAGTTCATATGAGTAACTGACCAGCTGTCTGGAAAACTCTGTCTTCTTGTGGTCAGCCACCCCCTCTAGCTCTTACAGTCTTCCCACCTCCTCTTCTGCAATGATCCCTGAGCCTTGGGAGGCAGAAGTTTGAAATAGATAGGTGTCCTATTCAGGGAGAAGCACTCTGTAGCCTCTTGTTCTCTACACATTGGCCAGCTGTGAGTTTCTGTGTTAATCACTATCTGCTGCATAAGGAAACCTCTCTGTTGAAAGATACATTCATCCTATATGTTGAGGTTAAGACTTGTAGCTCTCTGCAGTAGATTGAATCCTTTGGGTGTATGTCAAGGAGTGTTATAACTGGATTATATGATAGAATGCTTTTAAATTTTTTAAGAGTTCTCCATACTGATTTCTACAGTGATTGTACCAGTTTGCAATCCCAACAACAGTGAATGAGGGTTCCCCTTTCCCCGCATCCATGCAGGATTTGGTGCTGTCATTTGTTCTCTGATTTTAGCCATTCTGATTGGGGTTAGGTGAAATCTTGGTTTGATTTGCATTTATTTCCCTGATTACTAAGAATGTTGAACACTTAAAATTTTTTTAAGAGTATTTTTATTATTCTAAAGAGAAGCAATTTTTTACACATTTTCCCAGAAATAACTTGAAGCTGGTTACATAAAATACACACACACACAAACACACACACACACACACACACACACACACACACACACACACACACAATATGAAGTTTAAGGGTAGAAAAGTAGGGATAAGAAATCAAAGACCAAAGCCAGGCGTGGTAGCACATGTCTTTAATCCCAGCACTTGGGAGGCAGAGCCAGGCAGATCTCTGTGAACTGGAGGCCAGCCTGGTCCATGTAGTGAGCTTCAGGCCAACTGGGGCTACAGGGAGACCCTGTTCCAAAAGACAAAAGGAAAAAAAAAAGACCAAAGGATTTGCCAACATGCGGTCAACTTTGGTGGAATAATGAAGGTTTCCATTAGCTCTGTTTTTGTTTTTGTTTTATTTTATTTTAAATCCTAATTAGTTTATTGGGCTTGCTAATGGAGCATAGGATGGGGGTTTAGTTACAGAATAGTGCCCCACCCCCATTTGCGCCTGCTGGAAAGTCTATGCTCAAATATAGATCCTGTGACTTCCCGACAGCGGCACAAAATGGTGAGAGAGGTGCCTCGTGGCATTCTCGGCTTATATATTCTTAACCCCTCTCCCTCATACAGCTAAGGTTGACTGATTGGGTGGGACGGGTAACTGACTCCCCCCTCGACTCCTTGATGAATGTTGGAAGTGTGACTATAGTTTGCCAGCATAGTGGTCAGTCAGTGGACACTTCCAGTTAACACTCCACCCTGTGGGGGCCTCACACAATCCCAGTTAGGGGGTTGGGTGTGGTGCTATTTGGGGAAACTTTGGGGAAGCTCATCACCATGTGGAAGTTGGATCCAGGCACTCTCAGGAAGTCTGCTGAGTTCTCAGTCTCTGCACTAGGCAAAGGCCAGATCAGGCACTCCCAGGCTGTCTGCTAAGGTTTCAGCCTTACCCTAGGGGCCATGGTCAGGGCTTCACGTAATCCCAATTAAGCGGTTGGGTAAGGTGCACTTTGGAGAAGCTCACTACCACGTGGAGGCTGGATGCAGGTACTCTCAGTCAGTCTGCTGAGTTCTTAGCCTCTACATCAGGCGGATTAGGCACTCTCAGGCTGTCTGCTAAGGTTTCCTGTTGAACGCTTTTAAAGGAGTTTCTTAGCCATTTTTGTTTCTTCTTTTGAGCTCTCTGTTTAGACCCATACCTCATTTTTTTTTAATTGAGTAATTTGTTTTCTTGCCTCTGTTTTTTTTAGTTCTTTCTATGTTCTAGATATTAATGTTCTGTCAGAGGTATATCTAATGAAGATTGTCTCCCACTATGTGGGCTTCTTCTTCACTCAAGTGGCTGTTTCCTTTGCTGTACAGAAGCTTTTTAGTTAAATGAGGTCCCATTTGTCGATTGTTGACCTTAATTCTTGATGTCTGATTTAGAAAGTTCTTTCCTGCATCTATATCTTGTAAAGTTGTTTTGATTTACTTTTATTATGCGAATGAGTAACCTTGCATATAGGTAAGTGTGCCATGTTGTGCAATGCCTGCAGAGGTTGGATGAGGGCATTAGATCCCCTGGAACTGGAGTTAGGGACAATTTTTAGGTGCCTTGTGGGTGCTAGGAACTGAACCCAGATCCTTTGCAAGAGCAGCCATTGCTCTTAACTATTGAACTCTCTCTAGCCCCTAACTTTAATTTTTCTGTGTGTACATGCATTCATGAATGTGTATGTGTGTGTGTGTGTGTGTGTGTGTGTGTGTGTGTGTGTGTATGTATGTATGTGCGTGTGCATACTTATGCATTCAGGTACACATGTGTGTTGAGTGCGTATGTGAAAGCTTGAGAACAGCTTTTGTTCTTTAGTCATTGCTGTTGCCTTATTTTCTTGAGATTGTCTTTCTTTTTTTGTTAATTAGTGCACAAAGTAATATTCATTGTATTCATTGTGGCATTTTTATATCCAGTTTTGTTTATCATCTACTTTTCTACATCATTATAAACTAGGTTTATTAGATGGATATAACTTTCATCTTTTGTTGAAAGCTGATAATTACATCTAATATTTATGATGTATTATATGCATCTATTTTCTGTTTTCCTAGGCTGCTCTTTATGGATGTGGCTGCTGGGCTGAAAATACTGGAGCTCATAATCCCTACTCCACAGCTGTGAGTACCTCAGGTATTTGCTGCTTTCATAACCATTTTCCATAACTACAGCCCTGTCAGCCATTTAATAATTAAAGGCAATACTGTTAGGGAAACCTACAAGAGCATTGTTACATGGAAAACATCTTTAGTATTTGGGAGGTCTTAAGGATTGTTTAGTATCACATTATAAATGCATACATTATCAGTAGAACTCTGGCATTCACTATTGCTTATGTTTTACTAGTTAATGATCCATGATAGTGCTAATGTATGTGATGTAAAAGCAGTGGGGCATTTCAGAAATTATCACATAATTTCTTGAGTAAAATGTCGATATAAAACTCAGAAGACAAAAATTAAAAAAAAAAAAAACCTCAGAAGACATGCTTCAAAATGTATAGTGTATAACATCTTCTCAAACTATACTTTTAATAAATACAGAACAGCTTTTTGTCTGTGTATTAGGAAAGTCTTTAGTAATAATTGAAAGAGAATAAAAATGTGGGGTGTGTTTGTGTTTGTGTGTATGTGTACACATGTGTGTGAGTGTGTATACGTATGTATGTACACTGTAGGATTGCTATATAGGAAACAGGGATAGGTGTATTAGATAAGTAATAGTTTGTTTCCAAATTTTTTAATACGTACATTATATGTACTTTGAAACCTTTTCTCTTTATGTGGTGATTCTATTGGTTGATGAAATTGATACTGGCTAACTCTTTTCCCATGTGTCCTTGAAGCTACAGTCTCATGCTTTCACCCCAATACCCTCTGGCTCTGTCAGGTGTGGCATAGATACATCTTCCTTTCCTTTCTTTGTCTCTTCAGTTTCTAGCTCAATTTATTTCTCCTCCAACAGTCTTACCTTTGCTTCCTGTTAACTCATTCTGTGATCTATTCTAATACACATTTTGTTAGCAAATTGTCGTAAGTTGTTTTAGCTTACTAAGATACTGGCTCTGGGGGTGGGGGTGTCCCCCCCTCTTCAGATCCAGACATGTTTATCTTAGAGTGCCCTCTGTGGTCCCTTGTCTGGGGATGGGCCTGTGCCCTCCCCTGTGAGAAAGGGAAAGGAGAACAGTAAAGCAGCCCAAGAGTAAAGAGAGCATGTCCTTGACTCCCCCAGCTTCATTCACCCTCCCATCTTCACCTCCGTCTCTCCTCCGAGTTTGGGCCCTGCCCCATTCCTTGTCTAGGGGCCCCAGACACCTGGGGAACCAATACTGCTCCCTGATCCTTTTCATCCAGACCAACATAGTGCCTTCTCTGGGCCCCAGGAGCACTGCTTCTGGGCCTGGCCCTGCCCTCACTTCCCTCTGCTTCCCTGGGCCTGCAGGACCCACAGCAGGTCTCTCTCCTACCCTCAGGCCTCTCTCCAGGGTAAGTCCATTGCACCTTCCACACCATGACTCCCACAGCCTCTTTCACCCTCCCATCTCCACCACCACCATTCTCTCCACCGAGTTTGGACCCTGCCCCGTTCCTTGTCCTGGGGCCCCAGACACCTGGGGAACCAATAAGGCTTCCTGATCCTTTTCATCCAGACCAACCTAGTGCCTTTTCTAGACACCAGGAGCACTGCTTCTGGGCCTGGCCCCGCCCTCAACACTCTTTGCTTCCCCGGGTGTGCACCACCTACCAGCCTCTTTCTGGGACACTGGGGTTGACCTTTACTCTTCCTGACCTTTTGCATCCAGACCAACCCAGCTCCTCAGTGCAGTCTCCAGGAGGCCATGGGGTCTCTTACCACCCCATCTGCCTTTGCATCTCTCAGTGGCATGGTCACCAGTTGCCCTAGACCAGCATCTTTCCTGGGCCAGGCTCCCCAGTCCAGTCCAACCCCCAAATTCATGAGGGCAAAATGGCTCCTGGAGGGATCCAGACCTTAGGAGAAAGCCTGAAAACATCTGACCCTCACCTGAATTGGCCCTCTGTGGGAACTCCTGAAGACAAAAGCAATCCTGCCACTCCAATACAAAATCAAAAGAGAGAACTGGAAGCTTAGATGAAACAGCTTTCCATGTCCAAAAAGTAAACCACAAAGACACATAAAGTTCACAAAAAAACTCGACAAAGGAAGGTTTGAATCTCATACAAGAATCAGGAACTACAAAAGAAATCCACATGTCAAAATCACAGAGAAAAAATAATAACATGAAAAACCAAAATACCATATCCACTCCAAATACCAATAGTACTCTAGAGGAGTACAGTGAGAACCCCCTAGAGATAATGCAGGACACGGAAATCAAAAGAACATTTATAAACATGATAAAAGAATTCATTGAATTTAAAGAACACTCAAAAAAAGAAATCAAAGAACTGAAGGAAGATAGGGATAAACTTCTGAATGAATTCAGAAAAGAGTTAGAAATATTGAAGAATACT